>NC_039364.1:78252305-78555889 GCF_003573695.1 Papaver somniferum
AAGCTAATAGTTTGTGTGAGAAAGCTATTGTCGTCTTCTAAGAATGTTTCAATGATTGAAATGGGAGGTTAGAACACTTAACTATAATTGGATTATGTGCACAATGTGCGTACTTGCATATGCGTTGATCCAAGACCAGAATGTAGTATGCATACCAGTATGCGTACTGGCGAGGTCAGGTAAAGTCCGGGAGCTAAAGTACGCATACCGGTACGCATACTGGCGAAGTCAGTTGAAGTACGGGTACTATAATATGTGTACTGGATTCAACTGAAACTTGGAAGTGTACGACAGTATGCGTACCCGTTTGCATGCTGGCGAACACGGTCCAAGTCCGGCTACTTAAGTATGCGTACCCGTTTGCATACTTGAGCGGGTTATGTTCTAAAATCGGTTTGTTGATGAACTAATACATTTATATATTAAAGAATACAATCTTTTTCAAACAGTGGCTATAATGTTCATGAATTGATTCGAGCGAATCAAAATCGATTTTGCTTCAATTGTGTCTTATATACTTCTATGAGAATATAAACAATTGAACAACTTTAAAACTAGTTTCATTTGAGTCATTTGAACTAGTTTTGGTTAAGATGAATAAGGTTGATATGAAAGTGTTCATATGGATAACTTCGGTTAACTATTGTTGAACCAACAAAACACGTTTAAGTACAGTTACTCATATCTAAATGAAGTCACTTTTCATTTGTGTGTAACAATCTAAGTTCGATCTAACGCTTGAAAGATGTTAGCTAGAGTCTAATCAGGTTTTCATATAAAGGTGAATATTGAATGCTTTGTTACCAAGGTAACATTGATTGCAAACCCTGATTTGAAGACTATATAAAGGAGAATTCTATCAACTAGGAAACCTAGTCCCCACACCTCCTGTGTGATACTAGTTGCGACTAGAGTCGATTCTCCTTTAGCCTTTGGATTTTTTAAAACCCTGTAGATTAACGACTTGAAGACTTCATTGGGATTGTGCAGCCAGACCCAACTATTTTCTCTGTAGTTGCATGTTCTGATCTTGTTATTTTCTATCGTGATTAAGTACTATCTTCTCTAAGATTTGCTCGAGATTTAATCTCCAATAGGCAAGATAAAAAGTAGTCACAAACATCTTCATCTCATCGTTTGTGATTCCACAATATCTTGTTTCGCTACCATACAATTAAGATTATTATGAGGTGATTGATATTTCTAGGATGTTCTTCGGGAAGATAAGTCCGGTATATCAATTGGTTCATGTTCACCTTGAGTTATCAAAAGACGAAACAAAACTCATAGGTATTTCCGTGGGAGACAGATTTATCTATTCAATAGAATTTTATGTGTGAGACAGATTGGTTTATCAAGTCTTCGATTTTGGGTCGTAACAACTTTTTGTTGTGGGGTTAGATCAGCTAAGGGAATCAAGTACGTAGAGTCCTGCTGGGATTCAGAGACGAAAAGAGCGCAACTGTACATTGATCAGTGTGAGATTGGTTAGGGCTCAACTACATTCCAGTCCGAAGTTAACTTGGAGTAGGCTAGTGTCTGTAGCGGCTTAATACAGTGTGGTGTTCAAATCTGTACTAGGTCCCGGGGTTTTTCTGCATTTGCGGTTTCCTCATTAACAAAACTTCTGGTGTCTGTGTTATTTCTTTTCCGCATTATATTTGTTTATACAATTGAAATATCACAGGTTGTGCATAAGTTCATTCAATTGTGAATCCAACCTTTGGTTGTTGATTAAATTGATTGACACTTGGATATTGGTTTTTGATACCATCTAAGTTGTTTCTTATATTAATCAGGCTCACGGATTTCTATCTGTTTGATTTGCTGATTACATTAAGAATACTTTTCTTAAGATTGAGTCTGACTGTCTAGTTGATTCTCTTGAAAGTATATTGGAGTTAGTCCATACATATTGCTAAGCGAAATATTGGGTGTGGTTGTTAGACCCCCGCTTTTTCAATAAGATCCTCTTCGTCTTCTTTATCAACAATTTCTTTCACAGCTTGTTTGTACCGAACTGCAAATTCATTGAGATTGGTTTTTGACGACATAAATGATTTGAAAAAAGCATTTACACCTTCACTGCGACCTGTTGTGTTCATACCCGCATAAAATGTATTTCTATAGTAGACATGTACCGAAGATTCTCGAATCTCATATAAATTCTTAAGCCACTCATTGTTACTTATATCAAACGCAACAATCATCTTTTCCCACCTTTCTTCGAACTCATGTATTTTGTAAGTACGATGGATACATATTTTCATATCACCCTTGAACTTTGACTTCTTAAAATAAATATGTGCTATTTTTTCTGGAGAATTTTTCTTTATGTGCCAAAGGCATAAACAGTGGCGTGTGTTTGGAAAAACCTTCTTTATAGCATCGGCCATTGCAGAATCTTGATCACTTATGATGGCTGACAGATGTTGCTCTCCCATAGCTTCAAGCCAGATAATGAACAACCATGAAAATGTAGGTTCAATATCATCTTGTAAAAGGGCACAACCAAACCGGATAGTTTTATAATGGTGATTCACCTCCGTAAATGGTGCAAATGGCATCTCATATTTATTTGTCCGATATGTGGTGTCAAAGAAAACTACCTTACCAAATTGTTGATATGACAAACGTGATCGCGCATCTACCCAGAAAAAATTCACATCTCTACCATGCTCATCAACTTGAACTCTATAGAAGAATTGAGGATTCTCATTTTGTTTCCTGTGCAAATAATCAATAACAGATTGGACATCACCAACTTCTAAGTTTTTATGCCTAACATTGCGCAAGTGATTCCAACAATCCCTTTTGTTAAACCCAATGATTTGACCCGCAAGGATTGTAGATACTTTTCCAACTTCAAGAATTTCCCTACTGAATTTTTCATCCATACCTTTCGCTTCTTCTGACACGCACTTGTTGGACCGCATACGCATTCTTTTTCGTGGTGACGCAAATTTGTGATTGTGATCATCTGAAAATGTCTTCACCACCCATACGTTATTTTTTTCGTTAAGAAGGACTTGCATCTTTGCTGTGCACCCACATTGTATAATATTGCAACTTCTGTATTTTTTGTCCAGTCCTTCTATATTGTTCATTTTCACTTTGTTCCCCTCCCGAGAGCAAATCATGTAAACGGTTGTCACTTTTCCCACACCTATGCGAGTTTTTTTTTTTGATCGAACACGAATTGTAAAACCATTTCATCGTCCATATTTTATATAATACTCCCTGGCTTGTTCATGACTGCCAAATTTCATCCCTTCCTACGGTGTTCCCATATTACTCTTTTTGTTTGGAGTTAAAGGATCATGGCAGGGCCGGCCCCATAAGGGAATCAGGGAAAGGCCCACTTTGGGGCAGCAAGGCCCATGGGGCAGCAAAAGACTGGTTTGATGTTAGGGGTATTCACAAAAACTTATTATAGTTAGGGACTTATTGAAGAATCCACATAAATAGTTTGGGCAGATGTTTCAATTAATATAAATATTTAGGGACTTAAGGATGAAACTTCGTTAAACCCATCAAAAATTTTGGAGTTTTTAACAAGACTCTTTTTTTCTTTTTTGTTTTTTCTTGGAACCTAAAGCGAAAGGAGAAAGGTGAATCTCTGTCCTCTTGTATTGTATGAGTCTTTAAATCATTGATTGAGAAATTTCAACAATTATTTAGGACTTAGATTTATTGAGGGTGTTCAATTCGTTAAATTTGGTGTGTTTTTTTGTTTTATTTTAAATTGTTAAACCTTTGAAAGATTAGAATTTAGGATTTTTAAGTTTTGGGGGTTTAGATATAATTGTAATTTAGCTTTTGGTGGTTTGAAATACGGTCTGCACCATGATTATGCTAGATTTTTTTTACTGAATTTCAAAAAACATAGTTTTGGGGGAGTTCAATTTATTAGGTTTACACTGAACTTTTAGATTAGGCAAAAAAAAAAAAAAATTGGGGACGGGGGGCATAACTTTGTTCTTGTGCTTCAGGGCAAAAGAAATTCAGGAACGGCCCTGATCATGGTCGGGTATTGTATTTTCTAATCCTGAAATCAAAGAATATAGTTGTTACTGTACATATGCTATGCTATTTTAATGCTACAAAAGAAAAGAAATAAAAATAAGGACAAACACATAAACCCTTCCCTAATGAGTAATGACTTACTAACCAGACCCCCTCAAACATTAAAATCAAAACAAAAAAAGATGCCAGAGAGATGAACTGGGCTATCAGGTGCCTTAGCCTCTCACACTAATGCAGTAATACCTTCTGTATGAACAAAACTAGGATTTAATGAACTACATGTAGAAATCATTCAAAATCACGTAATCAGATCCATAACCACCTACTGTCAAATTTTCTTGTACGATAATTTAAACAAAGTTGTCATCCAAATTAAAACTTAATATAGTACTTCCTCCGTTATTTTTTAATAGGCCATTTTTTTTTTTTGAGAAAATTAAGAAAATTAAGAGAACTAATTATTGAAAGTGGTCCTCTAGACACTTGTCAATAAAAGAAGTGAAGTGAAATGGTCCCCATGATACTTGTCAGCCAAAGAAATAAGTGAAATGGTCCACATAACAATTGTCATCAAAAGAAGTTAAAAGAAAAGTGGTCCCAAAAAATTAAAATAACATTTGACTTTCCCAATTAGGAAACTGGTCTATTTTTTTGAAATATTTATTTATAGAAACTAGCCTATTAAAAAGTAACGAAGGGTGTATAGTGTACTAGTAGAAGATAACGTAGCTTCCATTTAGATTGTATACATATTATGATTCGCAACTCGATATTGTTTTGGAGAACTTCGTTTCCTGATCAGAAAAAAAAATAGTAGGAGAAAGAGAACGAAGCTGAAAAAAAATCTCATAACTGATCACGATTAAAATGAAAATATACACGATATATTACTTTTCCTTTTATTAAGGTTTAGTTTTTGGCTCGGCTACAACGAAGCCGAATAGGAAAAAGGGAAGTAGTTTTTGGCCGCATCAGCATAATTATGGGTCACTAGATTTTTCTCATCTAATGGTCCAAAAATTTGTTACAAAAGTTTGTCAAATGAGTTTGTTACAAGATCCAGACCCATACAACATCACAGAAGATGAATGCATTTGTCATAATTATGTTTATTTTACCCAAGATTGTATCGATGGTGCACAACTACATGGTAACACCATGTGGTAAAACATATTTCGTAAATATGAAGAGCAAACCATGAACATCAATTGTCGTTGCAAAAGGGTTGGCAGAACACTTCATTATGATCAATAGGGAAGTCGCCACTTATGTTGGATTGATAATGCAAGCCGAGAGTGGCCGGGAAGGTGGTCTTGTGGATTGTGATGTTTAAAGACAAGTTCGTACATAATGTCTGCGAAAAAATGGCAAAAATTTCGTTTTCGAAAGTTGTTATCATATTTTGAAGGTGTTGAACAAATTTCACTTACGTTGGATTGATAAATGCTTTTCTAATCTATTTTCCATTTTCTTTTTTTTTTTTTTTTTTTGTAAAGAAATGAAATCGGTTGATTTACCCGTATCCACTCGGCTCACCCACCGACCCGCGGGTGATAGATTGGACGTGAAAGCAAATCTAACACCCCCATTTTGATGGACTGGATTTGGAGGCACCAAATCCGCGGGTTCCTTTTCAAGTCTTCTAGTCTAGGTTATAATAACACTGCGTCAATTTAACGTTCAGATCAATTTTAACAATCTGTTATCGTCCTTAAAACCTTCAGTAACTTTACGTTTCAGTAATCAGATTTCATCAGGTATTTTCCTCCGCTTCCTGTATACTTTCGATTTTTTCTTTTTTTTCAAGTCTCTGATTCTTCTTTTCTATTTTCTTGGGTTTTCTTTGATATAATCTATTCGTTACCCTTAATGTTTTCTAGGGTTTCTGAAAAGGTTTTGTGGATACCGTAAAGAATGAGGCCTGTTTTCTGTGGAAACTTTGACTTCGAAACTCGTCAGTCTGATTTGGAGCGTCTGTTCTCTGAGTATGGAGAAGTCGAGCGTGTTGACATAAAGTCTGGTAAAGTTCTTCTTTCTTCTTTCATCGATAAAATTTTGATTCACATATAAAGATGTTTACGATAATGAATTACTTATATTTTTTTGATTTGGACTTGACCTAATATCTTCAGTTTTGAAACCCTAGTCTATGTTTGTTGGTTGATTTGTAGTTTCGTGCACACTCACGAGCGCCCACATGACTATGTTCGACTAAGTGCACGAGGTTGGTTGTCTGGCTTTAAGTTTAGATGGCCCCACCAAAGATAGTACCATAGGTCTAGTGTTTGAGTGCTCAAGTGATTTAGGGTAGTCATTATATCAAGTTTTCCCTGGCTCGTTTGTTTCATTGGTGCGTTGGGTTTAGCCATAAAAGCATTCTTTGTCGTTTTTGTCGAATCGAAATCATTGCGACAAACACATTTCTATACTGCATCCGTAGCTTCAGGGTTGGGGATAATCAGAATTTGTGGGAGTTCGACATATGGCTACATAATGTTGTATGTGACAACATATATGTTCATCGGGGAGGTTAAAAACTAACTGACAGCGACATAACCTGCACTGCAGAAGAAAAGATATTTAAATGTTTGTTTTGACGCAGGGATTACAGCTGAGCTCCTTCCTGGGCTCACCAACATGTATGCGAAATCCCCTCAATGGCAAACAAAACATTCCTCTTTGCCTACTCATCAGACTCACAAATGACATAATCCTGCATGTTATTCATTCGAGCATCTGAAACTCACACCGTTACTGCAGATTTATGAGTGAATGGTCGTAGATGGACTGGCCGTGCTATGCTTACTATGAACTGTCGGAACTGTTGAATCAAACATGCCATGACTACTTCTCCTACTCTGCATAGACCGATCTGTCAAATCAATCACGCAATGCCACGCCATGCCATGCCTACTTCTCCTTCTCTACATAGAACGGGTCTATCAAACCAGACATGCAATGGCATGCCTACTACTCCATGGATCTTTATTGGATCAATCACATCTCATTTGTTTCTCGACTTAACACTTTCTGTTTAAATCACAAAACATGCTCAGCAGTGGATTCCGGTCTATGAATTTAAAATTTTATGCCATCAGAATGTTTTATGTCATCATGCAAGGCCTCTCCATTTTTTACATCCTTATGTTCACCGGCCTTCCCCTGTTTGCAGGTGTTGTATTCTTTTGTTATTGTAATGGTAAAAGAAAACATGAATTGGCTGTTTTACAAAAAGTCAGCCCTCGAATATATAAAACTTAAAGTTCCTTTAGTGTCTGCTCATTCTAATTCCAGTTTTACTCTAGGGTTTGCGTTTGTTTATTTTGTTGACGAGCGTGATGCTAGAGATGCAATCCGTTACCTTGATAACACACTGTTTGGCCACAGCAGACGCAGGCTCTCTGTAGAGTGGGCAAAGGTAATTGTACTGCTTTACATACTTATCATTATAAAAAAAAAATTGTTTTGTTTTTTTGCTTTTGAATTCCTCCATTTAATCTGTCACATCTTCAGCAGGGAGGGCGTGGTTCTCGCCTTCGTGAAGGGTCAAGGGTTATGGCTAACCACAGGCCTACTAAGACGCTATTTGTCATTAACTTTGACCCCACTGATACAAGGATTCGAGATATTGAAAGGCATTTTGAACCATTTGGAAAAGTTTTACATGTGAGGATCCGAAGAAACTTTGCGTTTGTGCAGTTTGAGACTCAGGAACAGGCGACAAAAGCACTCGAATGTACTCATATGAGGTCAGTGGTCAGTGGTTATGATAGTATCATCAACCCCTTAATTCTTTACTTTATTTTCCCCAAAGAATGTAAATCTTCTTTTTTGCTTTATATACATTTAATCATATATTTTTGTTTCCAAAATATACAGCAAAATCTTAGATAGAGTGGTCTTGGTTGAATATGCTTTAAGGGACGATGGTGAGCGAGATGATAGGCATGACAGCCCTAGAAGAGGTTATAGCCCACGTGGACATTCCAGAAGTCCAGTTCTTCGTACCAGCCGCCCCAGTCCTGATTATGGACGATCCAGAAGTCCAGTGCTTCAGAGGGGCCGACCCAGTCCTGATTATGGGCGTGCTCGTAGTCCAGTCTATGATAGATACAGCGGGGCATACTACAGGGACAGGAGCCCAGATTATGGTAGACATCCAAGGTAAATAATGATAAAGATTAGTAGTATTTAAGGTTTTGACTTTTGATAGTGCAGATATCTGAAACTGTTTTTCTAATATTATAATCCATTTCGTGTCTTTCTTCTCTTTTACATTTGCAGGCGCGGCCTGAGCCGCAGTCGAAGCCGCTCGCCAGTTCGCCGGTGAAGTTCTTGAAAAGGGATTATTTGCACAATTGTCGGCGTTTCTCTTATACAATTCCTGCAGTTTAAAGTAGACGTTGCTCGAGTCTTACAGTAGGTAGTTCTAATAGAAGGAAGGTACTGAATATGAAGAAGTCTGTTAACTTCATCCAAGGTACTGACTATGAAGAAGTCTGTTTACTTCATCTGGTAATATATATGTATAGGTTTAAGCTTTGTCGTATTTTGTTATTATCTATATAGGGTGGAGAGAGAGAGCAGTAGTTCTTGGAACTCATGACCTTTGTCTAGTTAGTTTGGTGGTTATGTGGTTAAATGGGCTGATCATACAGCCTTTGGAATTTTTTATTGCATAAACTAGTAGTAGCGTTATGATCTATGTGGTTAAATGGGCTGATCATCTGAGAAATGGAATTAGTATTATAATTATTTTTTTTCCCGGCATGCTATCATTTCGAATTTTTGGTTGTACTTGTACTTATTTAAAAGGTTGCTACAGGGTTTACCTAATTCCATGTGGGGTTACCAATACCAAGCAAAAACCTGCATTTAATCATATGCAGTTTGGTGAACGCCAAGGAATTTGGGGTAAGGGCAAGTGTTTTTATTTGGAGTCTTGTAACTGTAAGAGGAATCCTTTGTTGAGCTACCAGTTATTGGCTAATTTGTTGGAATTCTGTTAGTTTGATTATGTCTCAGTATTGGAACATTCCATCACTGATGTTTTGATGGTCAGACCTACATTATGACTGCCTCATTCTCCCTTTGGTTGAGGTTACTCATTTTATATCATTTACCGGATCCTTGGGCTGTGTGGTATAAATCGTAATCTGTCTTGCTTTTTGAGTGACGGTCAGTCTCATGCTTTTTTGTTGTGTGTGGAATCAAGATGGATATCCATTATTATGTAAGTTCTAGTTAAATGTACAACGAAGGATTTTCTTAATATGAAGAAAGCTAATGTAAGTTGAGGAGTCTGTTGTAGAGTTGGCATGTCTGAACAGGTTTCTGGTCTTTTGCTTGCCTTTGTTCTTTTTAGTCCACAGGGGAAGCCATTGAAGAAATTCACTTATGGGACTGTTATTGGAGAAATAGTTTCCTCTCCCACTTTACTTCAAAATTCAAAGAAACTATAGAAAATTCCATCAGCATGAGAGTCCGTTTCCACAACGAAAAGTCTTGACATTGTTAAAAGTCATAACTCGTGGTACCAGTTCAACCACAACATTCGTTCGTCAAGAAACAAACACAGAAAAGCACCGTGGATTCATGGTGGAAATATGACCAAAGTTTTACGCCACAAAGTAGTTAACTATCTACAAGATTATTTCATACAAATACAAATTACTAGTAATTAACTTAATAATCAAATACAAGTAAGAGATACCTAAATTAAAGTAGTAGTAGCAGTAGTAGAAGCAGATGTTTGCTTAAGTTCTTCCTTTATGGCTTTATCAAGCCAAATTTCAGCATCCTCCATCATACCAGGACTAAGTCTAACCATTAAGATACAAAATTCATTTTCATTTAGAGCGCCATCACCATCAAGATCGCCTTCTCTTACCATTTCTTCAGCATCTTCTTTACTCATTTCTTCTATTCCTAAATACTTGGAATTCTTTCTTAAACTTTCTGATGTTATTAACCCTCTTCCTGGATCAGCTAGAACCCTAAATCCACCACATAATTCTGTTACAAAGCCTTCTACGTCTAGCTTCTCTGCCATTACTGGTAGTAAATCTTCATAATTAGTCATACTTTCGTTATCTCCCATATTTCTTTCTATTTTTGATTTATTGAAATTGAACCACAAACACAAAGACATGAGAAGTTTCTGTAGTGGACTAAACACTAAATAAGGTGGTTACCTTTATAAACAATTAATGAAAAAGGGTAGGCCTTCTTTTTGTCCTCGAGAGGGTATAGATAGGGTAACACGAGGAGGTGTGCTGTATCGGTACTACTGATATAATCCTGACCATCAGATAGTTTTAACCTTTTCTTCTACTATTATTTATTTTTGGGTACATTTTAGATTAGTGGGTGCTGAGTCTGCTATGGTGACAGTAAACCGTGATAGGGCCCCTGGACCTAGTCGTCTCTGAATGATGCAATTTATGAATGTTTAATCATTTTTGAGTAAAAAATCCGTCCCTCCAAATGAAGCCTCTTAGAATTCTATCGTTGAAAATGTGCTACACGAATTCACCCATATTGATAGGATGTGATGAATTCTATCAATTTTCATGCGAATTTGCTAAATAATTTCACTTCTCTTCCTATTTGCATAGCATCTATCCGAACTCTAAAACTCTTCCTATTTGCATAGCATTTATCTGAACTCTAAATCTAGAATAATGGTGAATTCGTTTCTAAAACGATAAATTTTACCTGAATAACCATCAACCACTACCGGAAAAAACATAAGGAAGGTAATAATTTTGATCAACTACAAATGATCTCCAACTTTCCTTCATGGTGGGCCCACTCGATTAAAATTTAGATCGTGAGGAACATTAACTGTCAATAGCATTACAAACTATCAAACTTGATGCTGCTACAAGGAGTGGATAGCACTTCGTCACAATTATCCTTTCCTCTTGAACCATCTAAAAAATAATAATCAGATTTCTAGGAAGGTGGGTTTTGAACCAAATTTTGTGGAGGAGTAGTTGTTGGCATCATAATGATTTTGCTTGTAATTGTTTTGTTATTCAGTTCGTCTTTGTTATTAGAGGTTCCAAGAAGCTTCGTTATGGACCCGTCACTTTCCTATCAATCAATCTTTTTCTGGATTCCTATTTGGTTGTTCTCCGTCTTTTGTCATCAAATTCTAGCCGTTCAACTAAACATACAACTAGATGACCGCTGCCAGCGGATCGACCGAAGAAATTGACGTGAAAGTATTAGTTTTCCTGATACAGTGTGGAAGTATCATTTTTTCTGAAACAAGATGAAAGTATCATTTTTCCTGACACAGAGTGAAAATATCACTTTTCCTGAAACGAAAATCACCCGATGCATAAACCAAAATATGACTACATAATGTGTTATGCATTCTTTACGGTGGTTTGCATAATGACGAAAATTGTGCCTAAAGTGAAAGTTTCACTTTTCTTAAAACAGATGGAGTACATTTTTTTAGAAAAGGCTATTATTGAGGCGTCACATCCCATTAAAGGGGCGTCACCTAATAGGACAAAAATGGGTCACCCGTAAGTAATTTCAAAAACCGCTTATCTCAAATAATTGTGTAATGACCAAACAACCCTTATTTATTTAGTTAATTTTAATTAAATTTAATTATTATCTAATTAAATTAAGAAGATGAATTTTGATATATATTTGTAAATTCTGGGACAAAGTTTATGTGGGAAAAAAACCAGAGAGAAGAGGAAAAAGAAAAATTGGAGATTTTTTTCAAAACCTAAATTGTTTGATTCACTCAACAAAAATGGATGAAACAAGTTACAAATTCGAGGTGGGTGAATCTTTGTATGATAGAGAAAACAAGTTTTACATTCCTCATGTTGAAGACCAAGAGATTGATGATTTGTTAGATGGTAGAGAGGGTTTAACACAAAGTGATGATGAATCTCCACCAATTGAAGAAATAAATCAACAAAGTGAAGAACCAATGGTTGAAAATCAACAGGTACACCTCTAAACTATCTCCCATGGGTTCAATTTCGTTGAAAACTAGCTTAAGAACGATAATAAATTTGATATTTTTAGACTTTCATGGCAAATTATGGTTGGGTTGGGCTTCGTTCCAACCGTAATTAAGTTTTACTTCTGGGTTTGGAAGAGGGTTTTGCTTCGTTGCCAACCGTAAGTTTTGTTTGCGCCTAGCTTTAGAAGAATTCCAAACGTAACTGGTTTCCAATAGGACAAAACTTGAGAATTACGCCTAGGTTAAATTCATCCGAAACTCACACGTAAATAGTTTTTGCATGGGTATTTATTACTTGTTTTACGTCTTGGTTAGGATTCTGGATTTCCAAACGTAAGTGAAAACGTCTAGGTTACATTTTCATCGTTCCCAACCATAATTGAAAACGTCTAGGTTAGAGGTTGAATTTTTCAACCGTAACCTTTCCTATGCCTAAAACGTCTGAGTCCGTGTACCTTATAACCTGGACGTAATTCTAGTTTTCTTTCTTTTTTTTGACTAATATTGTGATATTTTGGTTGATAGATTGTGCTTCCACCTAGCCCAATGCCTTCTCAACCTAATGCAAACGAAATTCTAACCGAAGATTCATCCCATCACTATTTGAATGACTTGGTAAGTGTTTTTTTTCTTTTTTGAAACTAATGGAAAGATATGTTGCTTATTCACTATGTTTTTGTTTTCTTACTAACTTTGAGTTTTTGGAACATGTAGAGATGGAAAGATAAAGAAGATGCAAAGAAATGGGCTAGAGAACGTGGCAAGTTAATTATGTGTGTTATAGTTTGTAATGGATCAACAAATGACCGCCACTTTCAAATGGTTTGCGAGTGTAGTGGAGAAAGTAAAAGTCATGTGAAAAAGAGTACCGTATATGAACCAAAGACGAATAGGAAGAATACAACTTTCACTAAGAAGACTAAATGCCCGTTTAAGCTTCAATTCAAGCACAACAAGAAAAGTGAGGAGTGATATTGGTATTTGGAGAAAGTTGTATGCGGTCGTCATAACCATCCCATACCGGATACTTTGTTATCCCATCCTTATGCGGCGCGGCTTAATGATGAAGAAAAACTCATTGTAAGTTCCATGACGGAAAGCCGTATGAAACCTATTGATATACTTGGTCATATAAAGCTCGTCAACCCAAATAATGTTTCTACTTTGCCAACCATCTACAACGCCAAAACAAAATTGAAAAATCAACAATAGAAAAATAGAAATCAAATGCAACAATTAAGGAATTTGGGGGAGAAGCATAATTACTTGGTTTTCCATAATGAAGATGAGGATGAACAAATAAAGAATCTCATATTGGCTCATCCCGAGTTTATACAATTGGCGCAGTGCTCCAATCAAGTACTTTTAATGGATTGCACGTACAAGACCAACAAGTATGAGATGCCGGTGTTGAACATTGTTGGACAAACTTCCACCAACTCTCCGTTTAGTGTCGCGTTTTGCTTCTTGGAAAATTAGCTTGAAGAGAGTTATGTGTGGACACTACAACAAGTGAAGTTATTCTACGTGGAGGGATATACTACAAAGGTGATTGTCACCGACAAGGAACAAGCATTGTTGAATGCAATAGAGAGGGTTTTCCCGGATGCTCATCACCTTCTTTGCACGTTCCACCTATGAAATAACATTGAGACTAAATGTAAGACCATCATTCGTCCAACAAAGAAAAGTAAAATGGAAAGAATAAAGAAACTACTGGTTGATCAACAAAAGGAAGCCAAAGAGAAATTTAAGAAGGATGACGGGTTGGCGGAACTAAGATGGGCTAGTTTCCAAAAGGATTGGGAAGCCATGGCATATTCTCTCACCGTGGAAGACTATGCACAACGATCTCTGAGAAACACTTTCGGTCAGTTTCCAAAAGGATTGGGAATGCAATAGAGAGGGTTACGTCTAGGTTTTAGTGAAAGAAAACCAGGACGTAACTCTGAGAAACACTTTCTGTCAGTCTTACATCTGGGTTTTCCGAACCCCAAACCTAGATGTAAGCCTGCAAAACTCCTAAAACTTGTTTTGTTCAGTATTACGTTTGGGTTGTGCCTACCCCAAACCTGGACGTAAATGTTCCTAAACACCTAATTTGTGCATTCACTCAAACATAAAGATGCGTAAATAGAATTCATTCTAGCTAATACAAACCAAAGGACAATTTCATTCTAAAAGAAACTTGTTCATAACAACCAAAGAAACAAGCAAAGGAAACTAAATAGTCTTCCACACCAAAGGAAACTTGTTCATAACAAACAAAGAAACAACCAAAAGAAACTAAATAGTCTTCTACAATTATGATATTGATAGAGTTTAAGGACAATGTCTACTCATTACGAGTACGACCACGACCTCTTTTGTTGCTTTTGTTACCACCTCGAGTACGAGGACCGTCACGACCACCATGACCACGACCCCGACCCCGACCATGAGCATGCATATCCTCTTCATTGGATTCAGAACTACTAGGTGATGGCTGACGTTGACTAGTACCCACATCTCTACTCCTCTTCGTGCCCCTTTCTAAGTTCTCGTAATCCTTGTTTGGATCCGTCAAGTCTTTGACTTGTTGTTGGAAAACCTTTACTTGTGCACTTGTGAGGCCCTCACCTTTTTGACGCATTGAGTCTATGTTTGTGCCAAGTGAAGGAATTTCTTTTTCTATTTTACATATCAAAATGAAACATATTAGTACAAACAAATATAGCGTTACTTAAAACATATTAGTAGAAATGTGAAATGGCATCATGAAAAATAACAACTTTACTTACCGTCTTGAAATATAGCGCCTTCCAATCCATATCAAGCACACTTTTCTTTTCGGCTTCACGCATCTTCTTTTCTATAGCCTTTTGGATATATACCGCCGCTTCCGAATCATTATTGATCACATGAGGATGACCAAAATGGTAATACCATTCCAAATAACCTTCTTCGGCTTCCTTTGTGCCTAGAGCAAGAATGAGCTCCTTCATATGGATTTGGTATCGTGCATTACTGTGGTCGTTCCAAACATCAATAGTTGGCTCTGGGTTGTAGTTGAGCACGACATGGGCACCTTTTACGGAAGAAGTATTAGCCAATAATTTGAACGATTCTTCAGTGACTTTTTCTTGCACATTACCATATGGGCGGAGAACTCGACGTGGATTGGCCATTACGGCATTACGCAACCATGAGGATGAAACAAAGGCCCGTTGTAGGATTCCAAACTTGAAAAAACACGATGATCAATCTCTTCTCCAAACTTATCTTTCCTTAAATCTATGTAAGGATCAAATACCACATCTTCAACGGTGAGAGCATCCATTTCCAACCTTAAAGCAGTTATCTTCTCTTCTTTGTGCTTTATTTGGGTACCGGTGAATACAAACTTTTTTCCTGTAGGACGACCAATTTCATCATCTGACCAAGTCGTAGGAGGTCTCATGCTCGGAAAGTGGTCACATACCCATGCCTACCAAATTATATATAAACATAATAAGAATATATATGTATATATATATGTACATATATATATATATGTATATATATATATAACAAAAAAAGAAAAGAAAAATTACCTGAAAAAGACCAACATTCCCAGCAAGTTCAGTGGCTCCAACCCTCGAAGCTTTTCGAAAACTATCAAGTAAAAAAGAGAGGGTGGCAGTGCCCCAAGCATACTTTTTGGTCTCTTGGAAATCCTTTAACCATAGTGGACATTTACTCGATTCCCCGAGTTATCAGGAAATAATATGGTACCAAGGGAATGCAATAGGTATGCGGTGGTTGTACGACGAGCTCTTGTTTCATCCATCACCTCATGATGTTCTTCTACATCCTTTTTTGTTCCTCCAAACATATCTTTCAGATTCTTCAACATTATCTTTTTGACAGGTATAGATGGACCATCTCTTGCTTCATTTGGTTTATCTCCACCAGCCCACTTAAACTGTTTCTCCGTCTAAGCTCGCTCCCATCCAAGTGTGTCTTTAACAAGGACATAAAGGTCTTCACAACTCATATTGTTGTCAAAACCTTCAGAAACAGATTTTCCTTCAATCTTTAAGTTCAAGATTTGCTTCACATCATCCGGCGTTATTGTCATCTCGCCGAATGGAAGATGAAAAGTAGCGGTTCTAACCAATATCGCTCTATAAGGGCATATGCAATAATAGAATCAAACTCATGCTGATGGTTGAGAATTCCATTAGCTAGCCCTGTATCCAAAACAAGATCACAAACCTCTTTACATTCTTCACCTAACGGCCAATAACCACCCTTTTTATTTTTCAGTTTCTTTATCGCAATTTCATGATCCTACAAAGAATGTATAAACAACAAATTTGTTAAATTTCTAAATTATACCACATAAACAATATATAAAGTTGAACAAAATCATGCAAAATAAGAGAAAGTTTGAGATTATTACCCTGCTTTCGCAAACCTTAGCATCCCATGAATGTGGATAACCAAATAAGACCGCAGATTTATCAGGCGCCTCACCCCAAAGTGCTCCATTCTTCTTCTTAGGAAACAACATGTCTCTGCCTTTATGAATATGCTTGCCTTTAGGTGAAGGTTTCTTCCTCGGCTTCTTTTCCTTCGCTTCAGGTGAAGCAACAACAACTTGTTTCCCTTTTCCTTGAACAACAACTTCTTCTTCTTGATTTGGTGTATCTATAATCATGAGTGTACCGCCCAATATCACCGGTAGTTGAAATTGATCCCCTTCAATTTCTAGATCTTGGAAAACATTATCTTCAATTTCAGTACATGTTGAGCTACTTCCTTGAATCATATCCTTCTTCTTCTTAGCATCCTCATGGAGACCTCTATGATCTACCCCACAATGAATTTTATGGAGAGGTGGAGGAGTATCTTTTGGTGTTAAGTTATTTCCTCTATTCTTTTTAGGCTTTGCTCTATCACGATTCCTGCAAGTTACAAGAAATAGATCTTATAGAATCAGTATCGATGAATTAGTAACGAAATCCAATCTATTAGAAAAAAAATGTTCAGGATGAATTACGCCTAGACTCGACATATAGAAAACCTGGACGTCCATCTTTACGCCTGGGAAATGTAGTGCAAGAACCTAGGCGTAAACCCAAAGTTGGAATTCTTCAAAACATCCAGGATAAATTACACCTAGGTTCGACATATAGAAAACCTGGACATCCAATATTACGCCTGGGAAGTGTAGTGCAAGAACCTAGGCGTAAACCCAAAGTTGGAATTCTTCAAAACATCCAGGAAGAATTACGCCTAGGTTCTACATATAACAAACTCAGACGTCCTAAATTACGCCTGGAAAATGTGTGAAAGAAACTAGGCGCAAACCTAAAGTTCAAATTTCTTCAAAACATCCAGGAAGAATTACGCCTAGGTTTCAATCGAAACGTAAAACTAAAATTACGCCTAGGTTCACGATGGGAAAATTCAATAACTAAACCTAGGCTTGAAATTGGAATTACGCCTGGAAATCAACTAAACCTAGACGTGAACGACATGCAAATCAAAGTTTACGCTTGAATTGAACTAAACCTAGGCGTAAGTTCTTCAAAAACTAAATTACGATTGAAAAATCTAGTACCGTACCCAGGCGTAACACTAGCAGAAAGTAAATAAAACTCTAATTTTACTTTGATTTCATTCGATTTAAGCACAAAAACGAGTACAAAAAGATGGGTTTGTTCGATTATTACCTTACATACACCATGGGTTATTGTTGAGGAGTTTGAAAACTTGATTCTTCAATTGATTGAATCGGTGGAATGAGTTGAGGATGAAGTTGAGGTTGATTGAGATGTTGATTACCATCACTGAGATCAGTTTGCTTCTTTCTCATCTTTCATATAGATTTCAATCCAACGATGTTAAGGTTTTCGAATCGCCAATTAATCGAAAACGATGAAATAAATTGATGTGAAAATAGAAATTTACTGTGAAGAAGAAGAAGATAAAGAGGAGAAGAAGAAGAGAGCATGAGTCAAAAGGTTGAAAGTGTGAAGATTAGATTAGGTTTTTATTCTGTTTTTGTTTTAATTTTAATTGAAGGGTAATTTGGACAAATTGCTATTGAATCAAAAGTATCCCTTAACCAGATTTTTGGTCACCAGATATCCAAGTGAAGCCCCTCTAATGGAGTGTGACGCCCCAATAATAGCCTTCTTTTTTTATTAGTTGCGACGGAAAATAAGTTGATGCGTAAACCAAATTATGGCAACCTAAAGTATTGTGTATCTTTTGTGTTGGTTTGCATAATGGATATATACATTTCATTTTCGAAAATTGGGTTTAAAATGATAAACAACTCCGATTTTTTCGTAAAAACTCTAAATTTGATATAGTTGTTTGTACTCATTGCATAAATTATTTTAAAACCATTACAACGAGATAAAATTTGTAAAATTTCAAGGCATGGATCTTTAAATATGTTATATTAAAGTTTGGTTGCCAATTATACCCCTAAAAAGATAGGATACATAAGGAGTTATAGTAATTGGACTAAAAGGAAGGGACAATTTGGAAATTTCCAGGGAATAACACAAAACCACCCAAATCCAATCTTTTTGTGTCAAATTGGAAAAAAATCATCTCCCACATTGACACAAACTCATTGTATATAGTATCCTCCATCGCTTCGCTCGGTCGACTTAATTATCGTCTCACATATTTCCACCTGACCTAAGAACATTTCCACCTGTGTTTGGATGTGTCCCCTAGAGAAAAAATGAAAAAATGAAACCCAAAACCATCTCTAATGTGGTAAAACCGAACATTTGAATCAATGATTACAATGAATAATAAGAAATAACATAAATTCAATAGATTCACAAAAACGTAATAAACTAGAGAATAAATAAATAAGAAAATGACTTTGATATATCGAATAACCATGTTGGATGTTTTATTTTATTTTATTTATTTTTATTTATGTTTATTTGTGTTACGATAAAATGGCAAGCCTCATATCCGTTGGTAATCATCCGATATAGGATTGGGAACAGTTACAGTGGTTTCAAGATTCCCTATTCCAGAAGTCAGGAATGGTTACAGTGGTTTCAAGATTCCCCATTACAGAAATTTCAAAACTGTTCAGTGGACTTTCAACTACCGTTGATTTACCAAATGTACAACATACACATTCAAGCAATTCAGCAACATAGTTACACGTCTGATGAAGGAAAAAAATCTAACCTTTCCATGATGATTCTTAAGTAACATAACTAGTTTAAATACCCTAGTTTGGATAACAAGTAGCACTTCCAAACAACATAACAAATCTACAAGTAGAGATGTTATGATCAAAAGATCCAACCATCTCTCAAGAGCTTTTATAAAATGTTATGATCAAAAGATCCAATCATTTCTCAAGGCTTTTTATAAAATCAAAGTAGAGCATGTGATATATAGGTATAAAAGGATGCATGGATCCAACCTAATATCACTGATCTTACCAAAGATACAGTAACAAGGGTAACAAATATAACCTAAATCGGTCTTCATGTAACGGAATCCGTTGGAATCTGTCTTGATTTTCGTCTTCCTCGGTCTTCTGAAACTTTTTATTGTTGGTGTTTTTGATATTAGTGCTCCTGATGGTGCCTTTGGAGATCTTGTTATTGATGAGCTTGATATTGGTGTTGTTCTTAATGACTTTGTTGGTGTACCTAATGTTTTTATTTTTGTAGCTGCAGGTTTGGTTCTTGTAACAATAACAAAAACCCTAACCTCAATCGCCATTATAGAGGCAAACCCACTGATTTGAAAACGAACTAGATTTAAGTGGAGCAACACTTTAATCAAAACAAGTATAAAAGATGGGGAAAAAAAACGAAAACCTGACATCTTGAAAAAGAAAAACCAAAGTGACTTTAAAACCTAAAAAGACTTGAAAATGGTGAGGAGATTAGAGAAGGTAAACAGGTGTTTGGGGCCGATCCGAGAAGGTGAGATTTTTAGTCTGTTAAGTTTTTAATCGCAGAGGAAAGAGAGAGAAAGACATTGCTAGGGTTGTGTACCTCTACATTACAATACCTTTTTATATAGGCTTCAGGATTACTAGTATTAAGACTAGAAAAACTGAGAAATAAACCGAAACTTGGAAAAGAAAATCCTAATTAAGAAAGAAATTAGAACTAGAAAATGGAGAACTGTCCTACATTAATTTCTATGAGAGCTTGGATATTTATGCATTTATCTATTTTTTATAAGGATAATTTCCAATATAATAATATAAGAAAAAATCAAAATTTATACATGGTATCGGTTTGGATGAAAGTCTTTAAAAATAAATACTCTCATCTAAATTCGAGTTATCATTTTGCATATACCACTGTCGTTGAAGTTTTTTTTTTTTTTTGAGGAAGCATGTAAAATCCTAGGTAACATCGAATTTAAAAGATGTCTAAACTCTTTTGGGGATGCTACAAGTACATTACTTAATTATATGACGATTTTTATCCCCTCTGTCTGAATTTTTACTTAAACCACTGCATCCAACGCCAATTTATTTCCTCCCATTTTTCTCTAGAATTCCTAAGAAGATGAGAAGTTTAAAAAGCCATCGAAGGAATTAATGTTGTTTAACACTATATCACAAGTGTATATTAAAAGCTAAAGATGTTGACTTTTGGATGTGGAAGGGTATCCTATATAGGATAACCAACATGAGTGAAATTGGGCTTATGAAAAATCGGTGGAAAAACAAATATAAATATCAGGCAGGATAGTTGGATACCAGAAATCCATCCTCATTTGCAGAAATCAAATGACTGCCATGCTAATGTGGAAAGAATTGATCAAATTCTCTACAACGTTAAAAGTTAGAATGTGAGTTTGTTAAGATTTCTTTTCAGTGAGGAGTTAAGTAACAAAATTATTATTATCTGATAATAGCTGGTCCAGGTAATGAAGATACCCCTGTTGATGGCGGTTTTTTGCCGAAGGCGAAAATTGTAATAATCCCTCTGTTCATGTACGAGGAATATATAAAATCTATATATCTGATCCCATGAATCAAGAATACATATTGTAATGGTAATAGGGGCTATATATATATATATACTAGGTCTTAACCCGTGACGTAACGACACGGGCAAGGATATATGTTTCAAATGTATTCATTGATTCATACATGTCATAATTGTCTGAGAAGAATCGAACCAATCGGTCCAGATCTAAATGTTTTGAGGAGTTGGTTAATAAACATGTCCTTATCCTCGAATATTTTAATATTGTGTATGTAAGTCATACAACTCCTTGAGACAAATATAGTTAATCGTTAGAGCAAATCCTATGGGCAGTAGAACATTACTTCGTTCACTACTTCAAAAAAATATCATCAAAGGTCATTCACTAAACTTGTAACAAAACTAAAAACACCTAAAATTACTTTAAAATCAATTTGATTAATCTTGCAAAATCTGTTGGCATTAGAATTTAATTTTTCTCTTTGATATAAATTGTTGGGTTCCCAATTTATATAGATTTGTGTTTATTCATTTTCCTAAAATTTATAATAATATTGAATTCTTGATCCATTTCTTTTCTTGTCTCTTTACCCTATTATCATGAATTATTTCTCAAGCATGCATAATTACACGAAATTGGGGAGAAATGACAAAAACAGAAATCATGACAAAAGAATGCGAAATTGGGGGATAAAAAAAGTAATTGGGGGATATTTATTACTTCCCCCAACCCATAGTGTGTGCTAATGGGTGATTTTTGGGTATGAAAATACTAAAATACCCTTTGATTAATTTAAAAACATTATGAAAAGACCATTATACCCTTTCTCCTAAAATATAAAAATCAAATAACCAAAACATATCCCCCATTCTATGAATTCACTACCAGCACTCTTAGGGTTAGGTTTTGAATTTTTTTCTCATCGTTCTTCATCGATTCTTCGTCGATTAATCATCGATTCAAAAATTTCTTCGTTGATTAACCTACTCGAATCATAAACAATGCCTCCACGAAAGAAAACAAATGCCCAATCGAACTCAAAATCGATTGCTCAATAAAAACAGGAACAAGGAATTGCTAAGATTGCTCAAGAGCAAGAAGAAGAAGATTCGAAGAATCAACCTCTCGCAACCATGGCTTCTGTGAGAAGGTAAGTGATTTTAAACTACTTTATGAGTGTTTAAATCAATTTATAGCAATGGGTTTAGGTTAGAATCGCGAAACCTAACTGAAACAGTTGAGTTTCAGTGAGTACCGGCACTGAAATATGTATGAATACAGTGCCGGTTTTGTGTTCTGGCATTTAATCTTGGATGAATTCAATGTCGTTTCCAACCCCAGATTCACCTGAAACTGAATTTTTTATACCGGCATAGAATTTGGGTCGAAGTCTATGCCCGTTTTTATTACCGGCAGTCTTTAATAATAATTCGTGTATGCCGGTAGTGGACTTAAAACATACAGGAGAGTTTATGAATTTGTCACCAGTACCGGCATAGATTTTGGGTTGCATTATATGCCGGTTTTGGGTACCGACATTCTTTTGTAATAATTCGAGCATGCCGGTAGTGGACTTAAAACATACAGGAAAACTTAAGAATTTGTCACCTATACCGGCACAGATTTTAGGTTGATTTTTTTGTCGGTACAAAGTTACGGCATGGAATTGATTTATTTCGAGAGTGCCGGTAGTAGTCTTTTGATATCCAGGAGAATTACATATGACTACCGGCATTCTCGATAGTCAATGTTCACTGCCGGAACATTTAACCGGTGTGGTTAGTTAAAGTAAGTCAATGCCGGTACAAAAACTAAAAGTGAGTTGTCTCACATTCATTTCGTGTGCTTATGAAATAGGTCAAAAGCCAAGGAAGCTAGCAAAAGAAAAACTAAAGATGCGGTCACTAAGAGAAGAAGGAAGGACGGTCTTAAGACTCCTCAATCTCTCCCTCCTCGAGGGAAAGATGAAGGTCGCAAAAAGCGTTTTGGGGCTGAGACAAGAGGGATAATTTGGGAGAGTGGTGGTGACCATAGTCGAGTTGTAATCCATGAGCACGATGATCAAGATGAGCAAGATGAAGAGGAAAGTGAGGATGAAGATAATGTGGTTCCTCCAAGTCAATTAGCAAGCCAAAGCGAAGTTGGTGGGCCAAGTCAACAACCAACACAAGGAAATGGCAAGAAGGGCAAAGGCAAAGTGAAAGTTAAAGGTTCCCACCTTCCTCATATTAATGACATGATATCTGACCTTGAACGTGGTAGAATTTTGGGTGAAGCTCCGGAACCGAAAACACTATTTGGATACAAGCACTCGTGGGCTCGTACTATCTATCAAACCTATGTAAGCATTTTTTTTATCTTGTGCATATGTATTGTTGTGTATTTATGTAAAATATCTTAATTGTATTGTCTCTTAATTGTAGGATCATAAGAAGGCTGTGCGCGTTTACCGAAACCAAGCCGCGGATTGTTGGAAATTGTCCGAGGAATGTGAAGAGGTCCAACAAATAGTAATGGATTCTGGTCTATATGCTTTGGTTGAAAATTATGTGAAGCATGATTCCGTGACTGGCAATTACTTCGTCGAAAGGTATCATGGTGAAACCGATACCATGCACTTCCCTTTTGGGGAGATGACCTTCATCCCTGAAGATGCTCAGAACATTCTAGGCTTGAGTGTTATCGGTAAATCAATTGCAGAAGGAGTTGAGTCTCTGGATCTATAATGGTCGAAGTTGCACGCTCTGACTAACAAGCTGTTTGGTTGGGACTACAAAACTTCTGTGGAGAGCTTTTATGAATCCACGTCTGGTAAGACAAAGACAATCAAGTTGACGCTGCTTAAGAAGAGGTTTGAAAACACAAAGAAAAGAAGTTTGGAGGATGGATGAGACCCTAAACAAATTCGTTATACTGCCATTGCATACCTGTTATACATCTTGGGAACTAGGGTATTCCCTGACACTAATGGCAACAGGGTTAGTGCGAACTAACTTCAGTACTTGGATCCGTTGGAAGATGTCTATGGGTATTCTTGGGGCACCGCGGTAATAGCACATTTGATGACGTAGATGAGAAGGGCCTCTAAGGCTAAAACCAACCAATTTGTCGGGAATTTCACTATACTGCAGGTAATTTTGTTTTTAAACTTATGTTATTATGTATATTTTTCACACGTACCCTTATCGTGAACTTAGAAACAAAACTTATTGCTTCACCTTGGAATAGGTGTGGGCTTATGAAAACTTCCCAACCTTGTTCAAGGACTGGACCTCCTTGAAGATCAAAGACCTTCCCGAACCCGATACGCCTATAGGTAAGAGATACGAGTTCAACAATACTCCGAAGCCCGGTAACATGGGTCGACTGATCGATATGAGATTGGCTTTGGACGCGATGAGTACCAAAGATGTTGTGTTCGACCCTTACAAGGAAGTTAGAGAAAACCACCAAGTTTTGAGGTTTGGTAACGTTGCATTCTACCATGGGCCGTTGTTCCACCCAAAAGGATACGTTATGGCCAATCCTACACGTGTGATGCGCCAACTTGGATATAAGCAATTATCACATATCAAGACGGACTCTCTTCAACGTTTTGTTCTTGACCTTTCTCGGTGCTTTTCAACTCCTAATCGGTTGCATGTAGAGTATAATCCAAAACCGGATCCAACAGTTTAGAGGGATAGGGAATCACGTCGTTTGGTAGATATTAGTCAGTGGGATAAGTGGGAGCTTGCGGAAAATGGTGATGAGGTTGATGCCGACTATATGGAAGCTTACCTGCAATGGTCACATCCTTTTGTCGTCCGCCCGGATGACGTCCAAGTTCCACTCCGGAAACTCCCTCCCGTTCCAACTCCCACACAGGCACCACCTATGATCGCCCAACTTAATAAGACCGTTGGATTGCTAGTAAGTATTGTTAATTACTTAGTCGTTTAATGTACACATAATCTTATATTAGCATATATATACTAATTATGTGTTGTATGTATGAAACTAGCGGCGTCGGCTTGGCAAGTTGAGGAAGCAGTTATGTTGCAAGTACGATGAAGCAGAGGGGCTATCCAATGAAAAAGTGAAGGAAGTCGTGAAGAAGCTTGATAAAATTGAAGAACCCGACCTTAGTGCAAGAGATTTGTTCGGGGAAATTAAGAAGAAACCGGCACAAAAGAAGCAAAAGACCAAGTGATTAACTATTTAGTTATGTTTCTTTTTCTGGATGGTGGTTGTTACGTCTTGAACAATTCCGAACGTGTTTTCGTTTGTACCTCATGGTTAACTATTTAGTTGTTTGGCTTGCTTTTAGTTTATGTTACCTGGATTAAGAACATTTAAGCAGAATCCAGCTGTTTGGTTTATGTTAAACATGTTTAGATTTCTAGTGATTGCTTTATATTGAACATGTTTAGATTTCTAGTGAAATGTTATTTTTGCAAGATTTATTTACGACTGCTGCCGGCATGGAAAAGCTTAGGTTCAACAACGACGGTACTCGTTCCGGCATGCACGGAAATTACAGTTCATTGCCGGTTCCTCGTACCGGCAATGAAATGTTTTATAAAACCATACCGGAACTTGAAGATTAAAAATTTCATGTTCTTGTATAGAAATTGGAAGGTACTGGCATAGTCGTTTTTCTAACATCTATGCCGGTTTTATGATTTTTTCCAAACTTTCATAGTTGACAGAAAACTGACACTGTAAGCTTGGTTGCTTCTATGCCGGCACTCTGCTAGTTTTGAGTATAAATCCATTTCAAACACTATTTTATTTCATTCCTAAGTAGTCTATTACATTGGATTTGAAACTTTAAATTAAAACATGCTAAAAAACATAGAATGGATTACATTTGGTTAAAGATTATCTATTTCCATCCCTTTTCAACAATTGCGGAACCTTTGAGCGTTTCCCGAATCTGTTCGAAGACATCGTCCGGGATGGGGTGTCAAGGATCATATTCATTGGTTCTTCTTCTCTTTCAACATATTCCTTTCCCTTCATATAACACCCATCACACCCATCGATAGGCTTGCATTGGCCCTTGTGGTTTTCTCTTGACTCTGCTAGTTCAACAGCTTTGTCAAACCATTGAAACTCATCGCACTTTGGGTGATTCAAACACCTTAGAAATTCTTACATTTTCATCATCATCAGTTTTTGCAATCCAAAACCGGTGTGTCCCATCACAGCTTCTACACTTTGAATAAATAAAAGGACAGTCCATGGCCAGATGAGGAGGTGACTTGCAAATTTGACACTTGCAATGATAACTCTGTAAGAGAAGATTATATTAGTTATGCGTCATAGTAGTGAAGATTATATTGTTAGTAATATTTAATATACTTACTTTGAAAATAGAGCTAGATGATGAATCTCTCATCCCTTGTGAAGCTTTAACCGTGCTTGCTTTCTTGAGAGAAGGATTGTTTTTATTTGGTGGGTGGTTTGTGTAGATTTTTCCCAAGGAATGGGGAGTATTATATAGAAATGAATCACCTACGGTCTTATTTTTCAAAAAACTAGCCGTTTTTTTTTTAATCTCACAAACGCCGGCATAGTCGCTATTATAGATCCAATGCCGGTTCCGTGTAACGGCATTGATTATTGTTGTAAAACCATGCCGGTAATGATTGCATATTTGGCCCAATCTCTGTAAAGAAATTCCCTTGTACCGGCATGATTATCTTATGGAAACACTGTACCGGTACTTGGTGTCGGCATCTTATGTCACAATTACTACAATGCCGGTTTTGGTGATTTTCAAAAAAAAATAGCCGTTGAGGTTTTTATCTATATAAAGTAAGCTAATACTTGGACACAAAAGTCCTAAACTGGTGTGTTCTTATATATCTCCTTGAGCCTCTTAAATTAGAAACCCTAAACCCTAGAATAATTATCTGTAAATATCTTAGTATAATACCTAATCCCATATACAAAAAATGGCATCGTTCGACTCGGAGGAAGATTTAGCAATCACCCAAGCATGGTACGCCGAAATTCGTCCTTCAACTATAGATAACAGCACGCGGTATTCCATGTGGTTGAATATTTTTAACAAATTTATTCACGATTACGGTAACCTGAAAGGAAGAACTGCCAAACAAATCGAGGAACGACACGACATCATCCTAAATGCGGCGGTTGAGTATCTAAAAATGAAACACCGGATCAATCATGCTACCCGCAATATATTGTCCCCTCAACAACTCGTAAGTATCTTTATGATTAATTCGACATAATCTACTCGTTTGCAAATTTTATGTAACAAACAAAGTTTGTGTGTTGTTTTTGTAGCATGAATCTGTGAAAACGCGTTACTTACAAGAAAAGGGGGAAGCATTCATGTTTGAATCCAACGTCAACCATATTGTAATCAAAGTCGCGGAGTACCACCAGCTGGGTAAATCGGAGACAGATTCTTCTTAAGAAGATTGATAGTTTAGTGGTCTTTGCTTAGGTTTTTAGGCCATTTGGTTAGGTATTTCTTAAGGTTTTGTGAGTAGATCTCTATGTAAACCCTCACGAGACTATAACTCGTCCATTAGGGTCGCCTAGGGGTTTAAAGGCTTGATGCACGTGCTAAGTGCATTCGTTGTTCCGTCGGCAAGGATAACATTTGAAATAAATTAAATTTCCGGCATACTATGTTTACATAATTCCATGCCGGTATCCTGCACCGGCGTAGATCTTATATATTTATTACATGCCGGTATATAGTGTCAAAAATTATATGGTTTCTGTGTATAATAAACCATGTACCGGCATTGATGTTATAGATGACACACTGCCGGCTCCATTTTCCGGCGGTTCGTTTATCCTTACTACTATGCCGGCAAAATCAAAATTCAAAATATTGCAAGTACAACTTCATTGATTGAGTACAATAACGGCCATATTTGGGCACCATCCTATAAATACATTTGCTCTCCCTACAAAACAACACACACCTGGTTCCATATACTCTCCAAAGCTGATATCATTATATAATATTTATGACTCTCCCAATACCTCAACATACAAAGCAATGGCATCCTTTGATTCAAATGAAGATTTGGCGATCACCAAAGCTTGGTACTACTTATTTTGTGATAGTTTTCATTAAATTTGTTAGTTTCCAATTATTTATTTTCTTATACATTTCATTGGCATAGGTGTGGGCCTATGAACACTTCCCAAAATTGTTCATACAGTATAAAGGATTGAGTGCTTTCACTAAATATCAACAGAATAGGCCTCTAGGTCAAAAATACTTCTTCAACAATACCCCGAGGCCCAATAACAAGAAACGGTTATGTGCAATGAGATTGGCTTTGGACTCGGTGTAAGTACAAGATGTTGTGTTTGACCCATATAGGAATGCCAGAGGAGTTTACTTGCAAAGGCGTGACAATGTTCATTTTACAACGGACCGTTATTTCATCCAAAAGGATTTGTTATGCACAACCCTCGCTGTGTAATGCGCCAACTTGGGTACAAGCAGAAAGATCTCACGGATACATCTTATCAGAAATTCTCTCATGACATTCCTCAATGCCAATCAAATGAGAACCATACTATCATATTTTACGACCCTAAACCTATTCTTGCACATTGGAGCGAAAGGGAAGAACAAGGACTTGTGTTGGATAGGGCTGATTGAGAATTGGATGAGAACGGTTATGAGAGTGAACCAACCTTCTTAAGAGGCCATCAGAAGTTCTAACATCCTTATGTTGTATGCCCGGATATCGTAGATGTTCCTCCACCACCAGCACGTCCCTCCACAACTCCGGAAACCGTACCCGGACTTCTACAGCTCGTTAGGTTGTTGGTACGTATGTCTTGTTCATTACTATTATTTTAATCTATATCTATGAACTTATACAATTGTACATACTAAGTACATGTTTAAAATTTCCTTAACAGCGTCGACAGATTGGAAATTTGTCAAAGTTCTTTAAGAAAAAGAACAAGAAAGGAGAGGTGCTGACCCAGAAAGAAATTGAGAACGTCGAGCAAAAGATAGATTAAATTGAATATCCAGAGGCAAAAGACTTGTGGGGAGAAAGGAAGAAGAGGGTACACAAGAAGCCAAGAACCGAGTGATCGTGTGTTTCTTCTATAGTATTAGTTTGGTTTGAACAATCTAGTGTTGGTTTATATTTGTTTGTGAGTCCTGAACAATGTTTTTGTTTGTGTGTTTTGCTAAACTCTTTGCTTGACTTGGTTTATGTTTGATTTGTTTTCGGTTTGGAACCACATAACTTTGGAGTTTGTTCTTGTATACAATCTAGTATTGCTATTATATTTATTATGTTGATGAACTTGTGTCAAATTACCTCTTTTGCAGAGTTTGAATGTGGCAAGATCACATAAATTTCTAAGTTTTCTCCAGTACCGGCATGCTCGAAAAGAGTAAACTCAATGCCGGTTTCCTAAATGAAAGAGTTCCGGCATTCAAATGTGTTTGGATACTATGCCGGTGTTCTGCAATCTCCTTGGAAAATATGTTTTTCACAGAAAACCGGCATTGTTATTATGTTAACTTCTATGCCGGCGAATTTACTGATCTCTCTGGATGTTTTTTTTTTGTATTTCCGGCATGATTTCAAAACAATAATCTACGCCGACACCATGGTTCCGGCGTCCTAATTATAAAACACAACTATGCAGGTATTTACAATTTAAACTTCCAAAAAAACAAAAGGTTGTGTATTAGTGAACCACATATATCGAAATTACTCATCATCGCTTCCACACGTATTAACTTGAATCTCCTCCTCTTGAAGAGGTTTCTTTGATAAGGCCAACGGATCCCAAAATTGGTGATTCTCCTCATACAATGCCATCCATCCCTTCCAGATATTGGGATCTAGATCCTTGTTTCTTACCATCCCACAAACAGGTGGCAATGGAAAATTGTCCTTGAGTTTTGGAATAACGAAATGATTACCGTTCACGAACACCAAAACAACTCTTCTCTTCTTAAGGGATCCTTCGCATTTTTGCCACTTTGGGGTAAATGTTACTTCTACGGTGGGGGTAAAATAATGAATAACACATCTAAATGTATCCGCCACTAGATGCCCACAAATCTGCATTCTCATCCAATATTGAGAAGGAAGAAAGTTCATCTCTTGCTCGGGCCCTAATACTTGGGCATGCATATCATCAAACCCCTCTCCTACACCGAGCAATTGCTCATAAAAGCTCCTCTTGTTCACAAGTTGTTCGTCCATCCTCGTTCTAGCATATCGGCATGGTGTCATACCTCTACAAACCGCCGTGTCAAAGATTCCTAATTGTTCTGTCACAGCATGATAGCCACAATTTCCATCTCAATCGACATCATCCGTATATACAATATACTCGCGAATAACCTCAGGAAGTTGGTCTATGTAAGACTGTATCTTGGTATGATAACTTCTAATTTTCCTACCTGTTCTGGGATCCTTATACATCTTCATATTACCCTTTTCTAACTTGATTATATCCAAACCATCCTCTGCAATCTCTACACTTGCACTGTCTTCAATATGTGATGGGAGTTCGTACTTCCTAGGCCTACCCCTTCGCCTTGGAACTAAAAATACATCAACTTTGCTATCACCTTTTCCTCGTCACCACCTTTGCCTCGTCACCTTGTTGTTCTATGTCACTTGATGTTGATACCTTTGGAGGCCTACCCCTTTTCCTTGGAACCTCTGCTAGATCGACTATGGGTATGGCTTTAGAATACTCACCTTGTTGTTCTATGTCACTTGATGTTGATACCTTTGGAGGCCTACCCCTTTTCCTTGGAACCTCCGCTAGATCGACTATGGGTATGGCTTCGGAATGTTCACCTTGTTGTGCTATGTCACTTGATGTTGATACCTTTGGAGGCCTACCCCTTTTCCTTGGAACCTACGCTACATCGACTATGGGCATGGCTTCAGAACGCTCACCTTGTTGTTCTTTGTAACTTGATGTTGATACCTTTGGCGGCCTACCCCTCTTCATTGGAACCTCCGATGAGTTGGCTTTTGGTGTGGATACAAAATCCTTCGTTTGTTGTTGACTTGATAGAGGTTCCTTCCTCGGCCTACCTCTTTTGTTTGGAACCTGCGCTTCCACGAACCTTTGTTCCGAAATCTCACATGCGGTTAGATCTCGTTTCTTAGTTGCCGCGCGTTCTTCTTCACGTTGAGTCATTTCTTTCAATTCTACCCTTTGTTTTCTCCTTGACGTTTTAGTTTGTGGTCTGCCTATTGGATCTCCCTTTCTTGGATCTTCGCTTTGTGCGATCCATGGACGAGTAATTAGCCTTAGTTGGCTCAACAAGACTTGCTGGCTTACAGATGGCCCACGTGAGTAAGCTTCGAAGAATTCCTTTGCTTCGTTCGTATCCCATGGAGATTGCCCGGGATCTCCCAAAGGGGGAGGGTCGAAAGATAGTTTCTTCGAAAACGGATCAATAACCTCAATAGGTATCACTTCTTCATATTTCACAAGCATATGACGACACGGAAGCCCCAATGAAGAGATGTCGGGACAAATACACACATCACCCGGTTTTCCGTAATTTTTCTCATATTCCATTTGTCTCATCATATGTTTTATTGCCCAGTGAGAGACGTTGAATTCTATTCCTTGGAGCAACTTACCATAAAGAAGAAATTGAGTCATCCTTTTCCATTGATATTTTCTCAAAATCCTCCTTGATCCTATTGATATCAACCTTAAAGTATTGCTCCATTTCCTCGGTGACCGTAACCATATTGCCTTGACCGGACTGGATGAGATCTTTAAATCTCCCATGAGCGGACTCCGCTGCACTAGTTGCTTCATTCTTGAAGTGTCTATACCGGTTTGTCCATCCACGCACAAATTTTTCCTTGAACTTATCCAACCATTGAGTCCGACAATACCAGACGACAGTCGGATAAACTTCATTCCAATCGGCAATAAACTTCTCCAGTCTCTTTTCGTACATAACCTCGGTAAGATACCAATAAACTTTGTCCCAATCTCTTAGAAATTCCAACCATTTTTTATGATTTTCCGCATGTACTTTGTCCACTCGCTCCTTTATCTTGCCTCTCTCATCTTCTTCGGGGGATAGTTTGTTCTTTCGAACATCTTCTTCTAGTTGAACAATCATTCTCTTCTTAATATCCGCCTTAGTGGGTTCAAACAAGGCATGACAAGTTTTTATGATATTTTGACGTATATGATATGTACATAGGAAATTTTGTGCGTCCGGGAAGACGTCGGATATTGCTTTGATTAATGCGTCATCTTGATCGGTTACGATGACCCTCGGAAGTTGATTTTCCCGGAAGAATAATTTCAATTGTCGTAATGCCCAATGATAATTATAGTCCCTCTCGTTTCCCATTAAACACCAAGCCAATGTGAATGTTACCTTGTCCGAGGTTTGCCCCACGATGTTGAACAACGGCATATTGTACTTGTTTGTCTTGTAGGTACAATCCATCAAAAGAACACCACAACATGTATTTTCCAATTGTGAAAGCAAAGGATGTGAAATGAATATTTGAAGGGGCTTCTCGTCCAGCCCTCTTTTAATGATACGTGTGTATTTGTAATTCCAAGCTATCTTCTCAAATTCTTGCATAACGGACCTCCCTTCCCATTCCACCCTTCTAATAGTTGCTTGTGCGCTATAAATTGTACGTAGAGAAGACACGTTAGACACATCCTTTTCCTCGAAGCCTCTGAGAATTTGTCTCGGTTTGATAAGTGCTTTGGTCAATCTCTTTACATCCTCGAACTCATGAGGTTTTAGCTTCGCAACTAGGGAGTGACCAACAAAATCTTTCGGATCCCGAAAGTTATGACAGCCACACAAAACCTCACAATCCCAATTGTTCATGTCATTTAAACGGAATACAAGCTTAAACGGGCAATTATTCTTCCTCGTACGAGTCTTGTATACCTTATTAGTCTTCTTTGGATATACATAATCCTTTCTCTTGTGGTTATTCTTCTCCTTGTATTTCCCACTTCTCTCGCAAGTCATCTCAAAACGCCTCTTTAAACCTTCGGTATTCCTCACCAACACACACATGTTCTTAAGAGTCGTCTCTTTAGCCCAAGCGATTGCTTCATTTCGATCTATTATTCCCTACATAAGATCAATTTCACATTCATTAGAAGGTTCATTACTAGAAATCCATTAGTAAAGTTCAAGATACTAGGTGAAAATTATTCTTTGGTCACATACCGGAGGTATTTTATAGTATTCCGACGTATACCGATGAAGTGGCTTTGCATTTATTGGATCAATATATGTCACCACCTAAAGATCGAATGAAAATTAGTTCCAAACGAAATTAAAACACTATGCCGGAAACCCGTACTGGCATGCTCGACCAATGTTTCGGCATTGTCGAACTTAACCAAAACTGAAGACAAAATTTGAAACATATTCCGGCATAAAAGATTCATTAGACAACAACGCCGGAAGCCAAGGTGCCGGCATTCTCGTAATTTATTGGCCCAAGCCGGTACACGCTTCCGGCATTAAAAATAATTGATATGTAATGCCGGTATTTAGCTTTGGAAAACATTTATTCCTGTGTGTTTTTTGGTAGGTACCAGCATTATAAAATTGAAACTTAACAACACCGGTTGCGCTGCCGTCCATTTCGATATTGATGATACCACGCCGGTACTTGATGTTTATTAATTTCCCATGCCGATGTTTGGTTTTAGATGGAAATGTTTCTTGTATGTTTTTCATGCAATTTCGGCATTAAAACCTATCAATGAAACCATGCCGGTTGAATATTCAGTAGTATATTCCTTGGTAGGTAAAAAAGTTAACTGCGCACCGGCATAGTTTTTTGGTAGAATACTATGCCGGATCAATATTCAAAATGGGGGATATCGCTCTACCAGCATGGTCGTAGTATGAATACCATGCCGGTATTGAGTCTGCCGGCATGGTATTCATACCATTTCTATGCCGACACCTAGGTTTTACAGTTGAAAAAATGGCGGGTTTAAAGAAAAAAATCGATTTTTCAACCTCCTAGCAGCTTTACATGTGTATTGGGGATGCTTGCATGTTGTGCAAGTTTACTTTCTTGTGTAGATTCTTCAAAAAACTCTCCATACTCGTCAAAATCATCATTCAAGGGTGTTGGCTCAACAAAGAGTTGCAATTGCGAGTTGTTGTCGTTAGCTCCTTGTTGTAGTTGAGCTAAAGATTCAGCAGCTGCAATTCTCTCCTCAAAATCATCTTCCATTTTCACAAAAAAATTTCCACTCAAAATATTTTTCCCTCCTTCTACTCTCACCTCACTCACCGAAATTCAAATAAAACACACACTAATCATTTATCAAAAATCTTATGATTTTACTAATTATTATTAATCACTAATCCTGATTAGTGAGGGGTAGATTAGGTAATACGTAAAATACTTAGATAAGGGGTGACCCCAAATTGATATCTGGATCCAGTTTTTGTCATTTTCTTATATACCCCAATTGTTTTTTTTATCCCCCAAATTCGCATTCTGACAAAAAAGGGGAATAAAGAGTAATGTGAGAAACTGAATCGATTACAATTAATTCAAGCGTAGCCTTGCACAATCCCATGAAGTATGGGAGAAATAATGACAGAAACAGAAACCATGACAAAAAAAAGGGGAATAAAGAGATGTGAGAAACTGAACCGATTACAATTAATTCGCGTGTAGCCTTGTGTTTGGTCAATATTTTATAGGTTTCATTTTTCTTCCTGCCCCCTACCCGACAAATCTTAAAATCACAACATCTTCTTTTTGGGGAAAATCTGGCCTTTAAAAATTGTTTTAATTTTAAAAAATATAAAAAAAAGTAATTTGAAAACTAAAATCAAATTAAAACAAAACAAAGAAAATTAACCATGGGTGACTAAATAATTTACCTATCTTAGGACACCTTTTCTCACCCTACTACCACTACTTCTTCCACCACCACATTATCGTCACCGCTCCACCAGTCTCACCAATACCCACCATTATCCCCATCGCCGATCCACCACCACCACTAGTGTAGCACAGAACAGGATTGATATAGGTGAAAGCAAACTAGTTGCTGGAGATGAGAAGAGACTTTAAGTTCCGTCAGAAACTTAACAAATCTGATTGAGAAATCAATACTTGAGTTTTAATGATTGATAATAATAATAATTCAATAATAAGATGTGTACTCAAAACAAGAAGGCATAGCCTTTAAATAGGTTCACAAGAACCGTAAAACAAAAAAATAAAAGGAAATCTATCTAAACTAGGAAAGCAAAAGACTTGCAAAGTAAGTAAAGTAAATCAGGAGCGGAACTAGGATTTGGAACTAGGGGTGGCTTGGAAAATTTTATGCATGTTAGGGGTGGCTTGATAACAATTTCAGCTGGATTTGCATTGTCATCAGCTAAGCTCCACTACCTATTTTGAAAAAAAAATCCAAACTTGGGGGTGGCTTAAGCCAGCCCAAGTCTTGGTGTAGATCCGCCACTGAAGTAAACAAACTTGATTACAAAATGGAACAAACTTGTCAGAGTTGCTTCAGTAGAATGAGAACAACTGGTCAAAGTTGCTTTAGACGTAAAGGAATCAACTTGTCATAGTTGATGCTGTCTTGGAACAAAATATGTACTACATCAGTCCTCCCTTCTTGAAAGAAAATCGTCCTCGAGTTTGCTGGTAAAAAGAACCTCATTCTCACCATGAAACGTAAAATTTTTTTTTGAACATTGAAAATATTAGAGATGTTCCAATCAGTTGGAAGATCAATAACATAAGCATTATCACTGATTTTCTTCAGTATCTTGAATGGACCATACTTCTTCATCTTTGTCTTGTTGTAAGTTCCAGTAGGAAATCGTCCTTTCTTGAGATGAATCATAACTAACTCTACCTCATTAAAAGTCTTATGTCTCTATGGTGATTTGCATCTTCTTTGTACTTGTTGTTAGAATCTGCAAGTTTTGCTTTTACTTCCTGATGAATTTGTGAAGCTTTCTCTAGCATAGAATTAGATCTTGTACTTGACTGTTGTAGCTTTGGAAGAACTACCAAATCTAAAATATGGTTAGGGACCTTAGAATAAACAATTTCAAAAGGTGTCTTACCTGTAGAGCGATTAACTGAAGTGTTAAAATCAAACTCCATATGAGGAAGAAGAGTATCCCATTGCTTTTCCTTTCCTTCAATTATCTTAGCTCGAATCAGATTACCTAAAGAACGATTGACCACTTCAGTTTGTCCATCTGTCTGTGGATGAGCAGTTGTACTATATTGAAGTTTAGTTCCCAAACGCATCCATAAAGATTTCCAGAAATAACTCAAAAATTTAGTGTCTCTATCAGATGTAATAGTTTTGGGAATCCCATGCAAACGTACTACTTCCTTGAAAAATAAGTAAGCAACATGTGAAGCATCTGTTGTCTTCTTGCAGACTATGAAGTGAGCCACTTTTGAATAACGATCCACTACTACCATAACAGAATCATTCCCCTTAGAAGTACGTGGTAATCCAAGCACAAAATCCATTTTAATATCTACCCATGGAGCATCTGGAATAGGAAGAGAAGTATACAAACCTGTGTTTTGAATAGTTCCTTTAGATTGTTGACAAACCATGCACTTTTGCACGTATTTCTGAACATCTCTTTTAAGTGAAGGCCAATAATAATGTTCCTCAACTAAAGAAATGGTTTTATCACGTCCAAAATGTCCACCAAGTCCACTGCCATGCAATTCTAGGATTAGATGAAGGCGCAAAGAGCATTGTGGAATACATAAACGATTTCCTTTAAAAAGAAAACCATCTTGAATGAGAAAATCATCAACACTTCCTGTCGAAGAACCACATTTTTCCCAGAGACTCTGAAAATCTTTGTCTTCACTATAAAGGTCTTTTAGAAAATCAAAAGCCAAACTCTCATGTTTAAGAATGATAAGAAGATGATCTCTCCTACTCAAATCATCAACTACTTGATTTAATTTTCCACTCTTATGTCTTATTGAGAATGTATATTGATTGATAGTTGACAACCACCTATCATGCATTCTATTAACTTTGGCTGAAGTTTTTAGAAATTTAAGAGCTTGATGATCAGTATTCATTATGAACTCACTATGAATAAGATAAGGATGCCATTGCTTCAATGCTTGAACAAGTGCTATTAATTCCAGTTCATAAGTAGACCATTTCTTCCCTGTATCAGAATTCTTCTCATTGTAATAAGCAACTGGATGATCTTCCTGAGACAGTACAGCTCTTATACCAACAATGGAAGCATCACAATTTATTTCAAATGGTTTGTCAAAATTCGGCATAGCAAGAACAGGAGCGCTACACAATTTTTCTTTGAGTAAATTGAAGCTCTTATCTGCTTTCAGTCCACACAAAGGTGTCACACTTCAAACAATCCGTAGGACCAGCTGCAATAGTGCTGAAATTCTTGACAAATCTCCTATAAAAAGAAGCTAAGCCATGAAAGCCTCGCACTTCACGAATAGAAGTAGGAGTAGGCCAATCAACAATGGCTTTAACCTTTGAATCATCAACAAAAAATACCAGTATTTGAAACTACATAACCCAAGAACGTCATTTTATTTGTAAGGAAAATACACTTCTTTAAGTTTACATATAACACATTCTCTTGTAGTGCAAAAAATATCTGAGATAAATGTTCAATATGTTCTTCCTCATTGCGACTATATATCAAAATATCATCAAAGTATACGATGACACACTTTCCCATAAAAGGTTATAATACTTGATTCATAAGTCGCATAAACGTGCTAGGAGCGTTGGACAAACTAAATGGAATCACAAGCCATTCATATAATCCTTCACGAGTTTTAAATGCAGTCTTCCATTCATCCCCTATGCGAATGCGTATTTGATGATAACCACTTTGTAGATCAAGCTTAGTAAATACCTTAGCACCAGAAAGAATATCAATCATATCATCTAGTCTAGGTATTGGAAATCTGTATGGTATAGTTATTCTGTTCAACGCCCTGCAATCTATACACATACGATGACCACCATCTTTCTTGTCTGCTAAAAATGCTGGACTAGCACAAGGAATTTTGCTTAATCTAATCAATCCTTTTTTGTAAAAGATCATCAACTTGTCCTTGTAAAATCTCATGTTCTTTAGGACTCAACCTATAGTGAGCTTGATTAGGAAGAGAAGTTACTGGTATACAGTCTATTTGATGTTGCAAATCCCTTAAAGGAGGTAAGGTATTAGGTAATTCATCAGGAAATAACTCACCAAAAGAAGATAATAAAGTTTGTACCTTAGAAGGAATCTCCACCATCGGCTTAGTAGACTCATGAGAACTCAAAGTATGAGTTGGTTGTAAAGAACGAATAATGGAAGCAACTAGGGAAGTTGTCTCCGGTTCAGAATGTTCTCTTGGTGAAGTAGAGGACTGTAAAGGCCATAATACCTTGGTAAAACCATCATGAATGAATGTGTACGTATTTTCATAGCAGTTATGAACATCACAAATATCATACTACCAAGGCCTTCCCAAAAGTAGACTTGCAACATTCATATTAATCACATCACAAATAGCATAATCCTCATATCCATGGAATGAAAACTTAACCAAACACTGATGAGTTATCTTTTGTGTAGAAGAACTGTTTATCCATCCTAAAGAGTGCGGATTCGGATAAAGAGTTACTGGCATTCCCAACTTCTCAACCAACTTCGCAGCTACATAATTTTCAGTATTTCCACTGTCAATGATCATACTACAAAGTTTTTCTTCTATAAGACACTTAGACTTGAAAATACTATGTATATGTGACAGACATGGTTCTGTGATCAGTATTGGACGTATAACACCAAAAAAAATCAGCATCATAAGATTCATGTGTATGCAAATAAATTTGTTCTTCATCTTCGAAAATATCTTCGTCTTGTGTTTCATCCTGAGTTTCTTGAATATAAGCATGAAACTTACGACTTGGAATAAGGATTAGCAGGTTTAGATAAAGGAGGAAATTGTTGTTGATATGTACCTCTAGTATTTGGAGCAACATCTCTTTGGTTTGTCCCTTGAGGTTGTTTAGAAGCAGGAATATTCATTAATGGTGCATTGTCTGCAGGAAGAGATGTGTGGTGAGGAATAAAGTTGGTTGCTTGAGATTGTAGAGGAGATCTACCAAAACTTCCCTCATGTGGATCAACAACTTCTGTTGATCCCTTTTCACTTTGGTTACCATAAAAAGAATTATATGGTTTTGTAGTTTTAGAATAATATTGATAACAATCTTGTCTTGGTGATGCTTGTTTTGAGGTGCTGAGTACGCGCCTCTCTATCTTGATTGCTTGTTGTATAACTTCAACCATTGTAAAGACTGATTGCGTCGTTCCCTGTTAAATTAATCTGTTTAATCCCTTAGTAAAACGTGCAACAAGTTGTTCTTCGGTTTCATTCAATTGATTTCAAGCAATTAAACTGTAGAATTCAGCTACATATTCTTCAACAAGTCTAGCTCCTTGTCTACAATTCTGAAGTTTAATAAATAATTGTTGCATATAGTCTCTAGGTAAAAACTTATCTCTTAACAAATCTCTCATTCGTTTCTAGGTACGTATAAGAGGTTTGAGCGTATTTCTGCGATCATCACAAAGTTTGTCCCACCAAGCCGCAGCACCACCTTTCAATTTATATGAAACCAGTTTCACCTTAGAAGAATCAGGTACATCCATGAAATTGAAAAACGATTCTACTTCATAAAACCAATCTAACAATTCTTCTATTTGTAATCCTCCATGAAAGTTGGGTATATCAGCTTTCAATTTATATTCTGGTAAAGACCCATATGGATTTGAATTAGATTTCAATCTTCGTTCATCTTCCCATCTTTTTTCTTGGTCGGCTTCAACTTTGTCCTCATCTTCATCACTGTGGATAATTACAGTTGCAGGTTCTTATGATGATTGCTAATATAGCTCTCAAATTGTTTTTTGAACGTAAGAAGTTGAGAAATTTCTTCAGGAATAGAAGTGTTCTGAACAAAAGTACTGGGTTTAACTTTCTTTGTTTCATCATCTTCTTTTTCTCCAGTTTTCTTTTCTCCATCTTGTTTATCATCTTCTGTATCATCAGTTAAACCTGGAATGCCGTCCTCTTCTAAACCAGTGTGTTTCAATAATTTATTGACATATTCTCCCTGGAATACTAATCTCTTTTCGGTAGTTTCAATCTTCTTTTCCAAACTATCAGAAAAAGTTTTGACGTCAGTTTTATTGGTATCAAACTTGTCTTCCAGAGAGGTAACAGAGTCTTGAAGAATTTTCAAAAGTGCAGCGGTTTCAGCTACGGTAGGAGATTTATCTGCCATTGAAAAACAAAGTAGGGTTTTGAATGTATGCGGAAGCTGTGAAGGATCTGTTTTTAGATAGAAATCTAAAAACTATGTATCTGATACCAACTAGTGAAGCACGGAACATGATTGATATAGGTGAAAGCAAACTAGTTGTTGGAGATGAGAAGAGACTTTAAGTTCCGTCAGAAACTTAACAAATCTGATTGAGAAATCAAGACTTGAGTTTTAATGATTAATAATAATAATAATTCAATAATAAGATGTGTACACAAAACAAGAAGGCATAGCCTTTAAATAGGTTCACAAGAACCGTAAAACAAAAAAAGAAAAGAAAATCTATCTAAACTAGGAAAGCAAAAGACTTGCAAAGCAAGTAAAGTAAACAAAGTTGATTATAGAATGGAATCAACTTGTCAGAGTTGCTTCAGTAGAATGAGAACAACTGGTCAAAGTTGCTTTAGACGTAAAGGAATCAACTTGTCATAGTTGATGCTATCTTGGAACAAAGGATGTACTACATCAACCACCCACCATCACAACCACCATTAGTGCTCAATTGACCTATCTTAGGAATCATTTTCTCACCCTACTACCACTACTTCTTCCACCACCACATTATCGTCACCACTCCACCCATCTCATAAATACCCACCACCATTATCCCCACCACTGCCCACCATCACCACCACCATTAATGCTTACTGATATGGTTAATATCAAATAAATTTATTATGTATCAACAAAAATATATTCATTTGATTAATCAAAGAAAAATTTATTAAGGAATATCAATTGGACATTTATTATTAAGTTTTAATTAAACGTGATCATTTATAATGGTAGATTTATGCTCTGCAAGTATAAATTTGATCGTTCTTTATGTAGGCTAATTTGTCCAAACTTTGTTTTGTATTCTGGAAATGTAATCAATTTTATTTTAATACTAAAAACCGTGATTCATTCGATCGGGTACTACAAATAGTTGGGATCTCATTTGGGTGATTCAGCGGTCATGATCATATTGTCTTATATGATTTAGTATCCTCCTTAAAATATTTGTGTTTTGTCCTTACCAGTTGTGCTAAAAATAGCCAACTACATCTATCACAATAAAATGTTGCCAATTTTGTAAAGACACAAAACTATTATTGTCCACTATTATTCACTAACATCCACCACTGTATGTAAAAACCAGCCACGCCCACTATTGTTTCCACCACCAGTAATGTTACCACCTCCACCATTCACAAATACCCGCCTCTATTTCCACCACCCATTGCTTTTTTCACTACCACCATTAAAAATTACTTATATAATTTTTAACCGGGGTCACTGTAGCACAGTGGTAAAGTCATTGGGTGATGATACCAGTTACCTGAGTTCGAAACTCGCCAGCACCAATTCTTTACCGATCAATATATATATATATATATATAGTTTTTAATAAACTTATTTATAAATAAAAATATGTATTTATTAGATTCATTAAGTGAACATTTATCATGAAAAATAAATTAATCATTCATCATGAGTTATTAATAGGACATTAATTAATAAAGTATTTATAATGGTTAGTTGAAATATCACGGCCGTAGATTTATCCCTCCTAGATAAATCTCGGCCGCTCCTTATCTAGCCTAACTTAGTCAAGCTTTGTTTTGTATTATACTAGAAATAACTCGTGCCGTAATGGCACGACATGAGGTTAACAGAGAGTTGTAATAAATATCTAGAGATAGCTCGTGCCGTAACGTCACTACTTTAATATGATATCCGACTAGTGTAATTTTTATTTTTTTTCCGGACTTTAAATCGTGTTCCTTTGCAAGATAATTTTCTATTTTGTTTTAAGCAAAAATGATGTCTATAAATACATTGTAAAATTAGTCATATACATTATCCAAAAATGAACACAAAATCATTTAAGTAATTGTGTTGTATGCATATCTCACTTATGAGTTATGAATAAAAATAAATAAATCTCATTTCCCATTAGATTCATCATGCCACCACTAAATCCAATTAACGCATATATGATATATCATGATTTCATTTAATTTTTCTTTGAATATCTTGAGTTAAGAGTTGATGCAATAATTAAAGATTAATAAATTTGGATTCATAATGAGAAAGGTTACAGAAACGATGACTGTCGGATATCTTTCGTTGGGATGAGACTGTGATCGTTGGATGCAACGTTTGTCTCTCAAAATGTTATCCAACCGTCCAAGCTCAAAAACCCATTCTGTTTTGTATTATATATATATTCGTAAGGACTAGAGATTCACCCGTCTGAACTCTATGCATTCGATATATATTTATATATTTACCGAGTATCTCGGTACTTATATATCTACACTGTACAACTCTTAAATGAATTGCCTATTAGTATAGAGCAACATTGTCCTTGAAATGCTACTGGTGCTCGTTGCAATTTCTCCCAGATGTTCTCTGACTATACTGGATAAATGTATTCAGACCATACTCTTATGTCACTCTCTTCCTTGACATAGTTCTCCAATAAATATCAACCTTCTAGTTGGATTACCCGCTAATATAAAGCAACTTAATCTATCATTGGTACAATAATTCTGAAATATAATTCCCCGAGGCCAAATATCAATATAAATACGACTTGTGTAAATACAATAACATATGCCACAAGGTAAATGCCATAGCGCATACCTAAGATCTGATAGACAAGAGCAGTGCATCATTGCCTCTCCAGCACGACAAACACCATTTGATCATTGTTGTGACACACACCATCACCATCGCCTACCTTCCCAACGCCGATTCTTCTCTAAAACGCTAGAGAATATTCCACCAACGCCTCTCCTCCCCAACGTTGGGATGCTCTTATCGCTGGTGCAATAAGAATCAACACCTCACCATCTTAGCACTGGCTTCTGGTACAATAAGCGCCAGTGCCTTCACTGTCCCAACGATCTATTGCACCAGCGCTACATTTTCTCCAGTGTTGGCCTCCTCTTCTTATTGTTGGTGCATATTGAACCAGCGTCACACCTTTCCATCTTTGCAAGATAATACTGGCCTTACTACCATACTGCCGGTACATATTGAGCCGGACTGTCCTGCCAGCGTGTGACGCCCCAAATACTAAACCTGCTTTAGTATTAGGATTGCATCCTAACAGAAGCATCAATATAGATTACCGAATTAAAGAATCATAATTACACAAAGAACTAATTGAAAAAGCGGGGGTCTAACAACCACACCCAATATTTCGTTTCGGCAATTTGTATGGACTAACTCCAATATATTTCCAAGAGAATCAACTAGACATTCAGACTCAACTAAGAAAAATACATCCAAGAGTTATATCTATGTTTCTCAATGTAATCAGCAAATCAAACAGATAGAAATCCGCGAGCTTGATTATTATGAGAAACAACATGAACTGTACCCAAGACCAATGTTCAAGTGTCAATCAATTTATATCAACAACCAAAGGTTGGATTATCTAATTGATTGAACTACGCACAACCTGTGATGTTTCAATTATATAGAAAATATAATGCGGAAAAGAAACAACACAGACACCAGAAATTTTGTTAACGAGGAAACCGCAAATGCAGAAAAACCTCGGGACCTAGTCCAGATTTGAACACCACAGTGTATTAAGCCGCTACAGACTCTAGCCTACTACAAGTTAACTTCGGACTTGAATGTAGTTGAGCCCTAATCAATCTCACACTGATTAAGGTACAGTCACGTGCCTTACGTCTCTGAAGCCCAGCAGGACTCTACGCACTTGATTCCCTTAACTGATCTCACCCACAACTAAGAGTTGCTACGACCCAAAGTCGAAGACTTGATAAACAAATCTGTCTCACACAGAAAAGTATATTGAATAGATAAATCTGTCTCTCACAAAAATACCTACGAGTTTTTTTTTTCCATCTTTTGATAAATCAAGGTGAACAGGAACCAATTGATACACCAGACTTATATTCCTGAAGAACAGCCTAGTAATATCAATCACCTCAGAATGATATTAACCGTATGAAAGCAGAACAAGATATTGTGGAATCACAAACGATGAGACGAAGATGTTTGTGGATACTTTTTATCTTACCTATCAGAGATTGAATCTCGAGCAAATCTTAGAGAAGATAGTACTCAGTACGATTGAACAAAGTAAGATCAAAACACGCAACTACAGAGAACATAGTTGGGTCTGGCTTCAATATCCCAATGAAGTCTTTAAGTCGTTAACCTATAACGGTTTTAGAAAATCCTAGGTTAAAGGATAATTGACTCTAGTAGCAACTAGTATCACACAGAAGATGTGGGGATTATGTTTCCCAGTTGATGGAGTTCTCCCTTATATAGTCTTCAAATCAGGGTTTACAATCATTGTTACCTTGGTAACTAAATATGGGGCAAAACGATTTGCTAGTTTTTACGAAATTAAGGAGACGACCGTACATAGGAGACTCCTTGAACCGAGCGAAATGTTCAACCTCACACAGATGCACTGGAAGAAGGGAGTGCTTTGAATTCGAGAGATCAATCTGTAGTACCCCATCCTAAACCAAGACAATGGCCGTTCCAGAGTAAATTCAGTCACAAGAGAGGATGGGTCGATCTGTAGGAGGGAAGCTGAGAAATGTTTGGAATCGATGGTAATCAAAGATTGTAGGTGTTGTGTATTATGAATAAGATAATTTCTGAATGATTGAATCTCTGTTGAGAGTAATTTCTCAGGTGATGAGTTGTTAATCTCTTGTTGTCTGTTTGACGTGAGCTTCCCCTTGTTTTCAATCATGATTCAGAGACTTATTTATATTGTTGGAATTGTAGACACCATGATCCCATGAAGTGTGACAGTTGATTGAATCAAAGAGTGGGGAAATGGAAATCGTGTTTGAAACCAGTTGCTCATCGTTCGGAGACTTGGTCGATTTTCCATCCACTACTTTGTTAACTCCTTCAACTGATTGCACGACTTGCTCACATTCCATCGTATGTATGAACACACGTGCCGTAGACCGCCATACCAAAATCCTAGTTAATATCCCCCATGTGACACGATTGACGTCTCGTGGTGTAATTAGTCAGTTGTTGACTTCATGACTTCATGGGACGATGAGTCCATGTATTTGCTGAGTTGAACATGATGTTGCAAAATGTTCTGAGACTCATGAATTGAACGTGTCTGTTGAGACATAGATATGATTCTTAAGTAAACGTTGATAGTTAAGGCGAGCAAGTATTTCTCATTCGATGAATTGTTGAATATTGATAGTTGAACCAATATTCCTTGGTTTGAGCAAATATTGATCATCTGAGCAAATGTTGCTCATTTGATGAATTATTGGTAGCGTGACCAAGATAAAATATTAATTTAAAATACTGGTAATTGAACCGAGCATAATTAATAAAAATACTGATCATGAGATCGTCGTAAAGTTATTGGTGTTTGAATATGGAATTATGATCCTTGGACTTAGAAACCCTAATTCGATCAATTGATGACCAATTGATGGTTTATTTGAAAATTAACCATGGAATGAAAGAGGTACCGGCTATGTGGGATCATGTATCGGCCATGTAGCGCCCATATGCTCGAGTGAGCAAATACCAAGGTCTCTTGAAGAGTTGATGATTTGTTGATGAAAGAATGATTAAATGTTGGTTTAATCATTTATTAGAAAAATGCTCGTCTGAGCCTTAGGTGATAAAACCTAATTAATTACGAAGAGATGAGGGACCGACCAAGGGGTCATGAAACCGGCCCTGGATGGTCACGAGATCGAATGATGATAGCTCTATGAAAATTCCAAAATTGTTTGGAAGAGTTTTGGACCTAATACGTGGAATTGCACAAATTAGGTCAATTCATGAAAATATGTGGGACCGGCTCCGTGCGAGCCAAAGATCCAACCTTGCTCGGTCAAGGTAACATGCTCACGTCTTCAAAACGTCTGTATCTCAGTCCTAAGAATTTTGGTATTTTCTGGCGTGCGTTTGAGCAACCATTTGAGAAAATATGACAAAATCAGGGTTTTGCTGAAACTGAGGAAACTTCATGAGATGAAGAAAAATAATTATAAAATGAAGGAATGATGAAGCGTGGTACCGCTGAGGCCAAGGCATGGCCGGCCGGTCAGTGACCACAGTCCCATGGTGTATTTCCTAATTTTATATTATTTTTCATGATTTTATGAAAAATATCATGAAATCAAGGAGTTTGTTGAAATTAAGGAGTTTCCTTGAAGTGAAAGAGTTTCCATGGAATCAAGGAAACAAATAATATTAAAATAATAAATAAGGGTGTGTGGGACCGGCTTTGAGCATGGTCGTCCGGACGGACCCGGTCCCGTGCGTTTCCCTAATTTTATGTAATTTTTGTGTATTATTTCCATGATTTGAAGGAATTTTCATAATTTGAGAGAAATACCATGAAATCAAGGAATTTCATGGGATCAAGGAAACTTAAAATAATAATAATAAAATAAAGGGACGTGAGGGACCGGCTAGGGCATGGCTGGCCGGCTGGGGCCCGGTCCCACGAGTTTCCCTAATTTTATATTATATTTTTCATGGTTTTATGAAAATACCATGAGATTAAGGAGTTTTCATGAGATTAGGAAAATATTAATAAAATAAGAAGGAAACATGAGGTGTGGGGCCGGACGGGATCAAGGCATGGACGGTTGGCCAATAAACAGGGCCCCACGACATTTTTTCCAATTTTATATTATTTCCTTGGTGCGAAGGAAACACCATGAAACTGAGGAGTTTCCTCAAAACGAAGGATATTTGTTTAAATGAAAGGATTTTCATAAGATCAAGGAAAATAACAAAAATATGATAAAATATAAAACTGGCGTGGGACTGGCCACAGCACGGCCGGCCGGCTAGTGGGCCCAGTCCCCCAGCGCCTTGGTCTATATTTTATTATTTATTATTTTCTTTCCTATTTTGCATAGGTTCATCGTTTCATCGTATTTTGAAATACTCGTTCGTGCGTTCAGGTGATTGTTAGTGCATCATCGTCGAATACACTTGCACCTTTTGAGTCGGGGCTTACTCGAAGATAACTCAGACGCCCGTGCGTTAAATATTTATTACTAACTCATGGAATTCTGCTGGGAAGAACCATAGATTGAAGTAACGAAATATTACGAAAATATTTGAATATTTTCAGAAATTCATAAATTCAGTGGATGAATCCAAGAATTTAGGAATAACTAATTGATGGCTCTATACTAGTACGATCGTCTAGGAGCATTAATTATTCTGAGCGACATGAGCTAGTTGAAGCGTCATATCCTTTATATAGTCAGGGAAAACTGTGGTTTGTATCCTGAAGACGTTATTGCTCTATACGAGCAGGCAAGCTGTCTATGAGCCGTCCAATCTCGTGATTCTATATGGAAGTAATTACTGAAGTGTTCAGTATTCATGAGATATGTCGTTGCCTAGACGAGACACTACATATCTGCATGTACTTTGAGAGACAGTATTCTCAGTCAGAGATTCGATGAGAGACTCGTGTCTCGATACTCGCGTCTGATTGCTGGATCAGAAGTTCGTATAATTATGGGTTTACGATTTTAGCCTTTGTCGAAAATCCACCATCTACATTAAATCCCCTGCTTAGTGAGGGACAGTCATGTTCCTCAGTCAACACTGAATGGTGATTTTCCTGTTACAGACAAAATAAATAATTGAACTTAGTCATAAGATAAGACGTTACCGGATTTCGACTGAATGAGCAAACCATGGTTTGAGCGAAAACCCCAGTGGCATAATAGAGCGTCATCCAGCGAGCATAAATTAGTGTAAAACCGCTGATTCGATGGTGGAACCTTGGTTGGTCTAGGATTCAAGGATCCGGGCCCAAGAAAGGAATCTGTTTTAGCGCAGACGCTCGTTCGCTCGTTAGTTTAAGAAACAACAAAATAGACCTGAGTCTAATGATAAAAAATTTGTCTATGAGCTTTCACGAAAAACAAAACTTTATTTTTTAAATATGTGAGATCTCACAAAGTGGAATAAACTCTCGTTTCGAAGGTGGATGCTCGTACGAGAGATTTTTTTTTTTGAACAGACGTGCGTCTGTTAGTAATAAAATTTTATTTATGAGCTTTCATGAAATTTTTTATCTTCGAGCTTTCAGAAATCTTTAAAAATTATACTCTCGCTTCAAAGACAGATGCTCGTGTGATGGAGAAATATATATATATTGTTCAAAGTTACGTGAGTTTCACGTTAAAATATGTATATATTTTTGTAAAATCAATGTTTTGATTTTGAACAACTGGTGAAAATAGACAATTATACATGGTGAAATAATGTTTGTATGTGGGTTTTCACAATTGTAGAATGGATGCCCAATTTTTGAAAAACCAGTGGATGTTAAAATTCACGTGGGTTGTTTATGGTTTTATGAAAATCAATTCATGATTTTGAATAATGAATCTTGCTCGTTTTTGCAAGTTTGAAGGAACAAGCAAGTTTTTCGAAATTCCGACGTTATAATCACTACAGCTAGTGAAATTGTAAATAGGTAAGAGTTGGATTGTTACCATTTTTGTTGCGTGCTTGTTATCGGTACATCCATGACTCCATTCTTTCGCCTCAGATAGTGGCGACTTCTGGTTACAACCACCCTTCTGGATCTTCCAGCGAACGCTCCAGAAACATGAAGTCAAAGATGAAGAATTCTGCAGATGTTCATGCCGAGGTGAATCAACCTTTCAGAGACGCTGGAAAGCTGGTACTTTGTATGTCTCTCGATCATCTGGGAGTCGTCCCTTATCAGTAGAAGCACCGCCGACTTCAGCAAATGATACTATCGGCTGAAGATGAAGTCAGGATTTGCGTTGATGGTGTAGATCTTGATACAAATGTGGACGAACGATGAACTTCATCATAATTCGTCATCCGAAAATCCAGAAGTCAGTCTTTCAGTAAAAACGCTGTAGAATCTTCGTCCGATGTCGGATTTCCGCGGTCTACCCATGTCTTTTCATCCTCAGAATATTTCCAAGATTTAGAAAAGAAGCTTTTCGAGTTTTGAGCATGTTTAGGGGCCGAAATAGGCGAAACAGTAAACTTCCAGTAGATTTCCAGAAACTTTTCAGCTGGCATGTAGTCCAGTGTTTCGACCACATCTCTTTGCTCGTTCATCCAATTACTATGAATTTTGGATATGTTGTAGAGGACATCCATGTGAAGAGAATGGTATATGATCCATCCTTATATTCTTCACAAATTGCTCCCAGATCACTCCTTTATGCAAGATAGTGTAAAATCGTTTCAGACGAGCTTGTTGTAAAACACCCTTGTTGTGTCTTTAGACCATTCGCTCGTTTCTTGAACACTTGATGAAGGATTTTAATGCCATTTATTAATTTGAAATCTGAACCCCTTGAGTGATACATGAGCATGGTGCTTGCAGTGCCATCTTGTTTCTGCCAGTCGTAGAAACATCACTTCTGAAACCCTGGTCACGGGACCCTAGCAGAGGTTGCTCTCGAGAGGGGATGATGTAATGACCATGGTTTCATATCCCGGTGTAGCATTCCTTTTATGATGAATAATTATCTTATGAGAGTTTGGTGCCACGGGTCTTGCACTGTGAAACTGATCGTCATGATCAGTGGACTGTCAGTCCCCATTATCTTGTTGAATCTCTCCTTTTCGTTTTCTCTTCTTCTGGCCAGACTTGGATAGAGGACCCAGGTAGAAAAATTGATGTAAAGACCTAGGTGGTCGAAGTTGGAGGTACCTTGATGAAGTACTTGGTGGAAAGACCTGCTGGACACCGATCGACTGTGGAAGTTATGAATCCCGTCTAAGAATTGATGCTTGCATGTACGCTCTGGAAGCTGTAGGAACCTCATACGACGTCGGAATTCGACGCTTGACCCCAACTTTTGAAGATAATAGGCTGAGTTATCACATGAGAAAAGAATCACTCAATTTGGAGTTGTAGAAGTCAGCCAACGAAGGATGCACATTTGTAATTTGTAATCCCGTACAAATTTTTCAGATTTCGTAGACCTGACGGTAAAGGCCATATCTTTCAGCTTGTATGTCCGATTGATGCGCCCTTTTGGTATGTTGTAGCAGAGACACAAACGAACATATTATGTTGAGGAAGCATTGTCCCATTCATCACCCATTGGTACGTTTTTGTAAACCCATGAATCATGTTGTATCTCATTTGTAGAGGTGATGAGAACATCTTGTAGAAGACTTTGGCTTGTGTATGTCCGTCGTGCAAGCTTTGGGAAGACTTTGATGCTAACATGTTTTCATGTCCACACGTATCGATATGAGTCGTTAGTGCTTGGAGAAGTATGATCCATCGAGTAACACTTCCAGACTTAGGTTGTAGAGAATGGACAGTTGATGGAGCTTTGTCATGAGGATGTTGCTCTTCAGACCGTTGTTAATGCTGAGATCTTGATCGAATTTTCTCCAGACATTCTTGTTGATGTTGAGACCATGGACATAATTCCTCCAAATATCCGTGTTGATGCTGATACCATGGTGATAGACACATTTTTGTGTTTAATTTGATCTCAATACTATATATTGTTGGCACTCGAGTTTGTACTAATTTTGGTGTTTTATGTGTTTGTAGGCACCTTTGGAAAATAAACATTTTTTGGAAAATTCGGCTCGAAAAGTTGGTAAAAGCCCCGGAGGACACGTGTTATTCGGACTCTCACCGTTGGATAAGGGGAACCTCAGTTACTAAGGGGCACCACAGGTCACCCCAAAAGGCATCTGCTATTCGCACCCAGGTACAGGATTAGGGGGAGGTCATCTTCTCCATTTGAATTTTGTTTTTGGCGGGAAAATGGAGAACACTTCTGCAGATTTTTGATCGAATTGTTGAACGTGTTCTAGGGAGATTCAATGGCTGATTTTTGGTAGATAGTTGTGATATGGCCTATTAAACACACTGTGGGCGTTTCGTTCGACCAGAATTGGCTAGAATCAGCTAAACAATTCACGGGTTGAAAACAGGGAAGTTCGTGTATATCACGGGTTTCACGTGATTTGGAGAAGATTCAACGTGTTTTGTGCGTGCATGGAAGACCCTCACAGCCTGTTGGAGCGTGAAGGAGTTAAATATGGTAATTTGGAGGCTTGAAAACGCGTGAGAAGATGAAACAGGAAAGAAAATATTCCCAGAAATATTTTCTTTACTGCCAAGTTAAAGAGAATTATATGGAGTGAATGAGCGAGATTCGATGGGTCTGTTGGCTATAAATAGGTTGCTCGGGTTGAGTAGAAAGGGTGTCGAGAGTCTGGGGGGCTGAGGAGAGCCAGAGAAGAAGAAATTCGAGTTTTCCCAAACTCGGTTTCTGCTGCTGCTGCTGCTGAAGAACATGAAGAACACGAATAACGGACCTGCACCAGCAGTCGTTTTTCTACAGTAATAACGACTCACACTTGTGGGTCGTACATCAGGCAGACTTATTTGCTACAGCGTTTGCGACACAGCTGCAACAGTCTTATTTTGTCACTGAGGGTCGTAGTTCTCTGGTTTGTAACAAATATAATTGTTACGAACCCGGTTTTACTGTATTTCTCATATTCTCATCATTTGTAAACCATTTTTGAGCATCAATGAAATATTCTGAGAGGTTTTCCAACATGACGAGCGGCTAATTCCCTCGTAACCAAGGCAATGGAGGAAGCTATTCAGCAACATAAATGGGTAACTATTTCATTTAATTATATAATTCACCTAATCGCTGCTTTTGCAGAGTTTTAAATTATTTGAATGATTGTCTTAATTATTTGTTATTTAGTTTGATAGGTTATGCTTGGTTTAATCTCTTAATAATCTATGCTTAAGGTTTACAAATAATGTTTGAGAATCTGTATGATTGATAGTGAATTAAAGATAAAAGAGGACTTAAGAATTGAATAGAGTTTTGAAATATTTATCATTCAATTTTGCATAATAGTGGAATCTAGTGTCTTGGTTACCTCTCGCACCTATTGTTAATATTTTTTGTATATATAATTTTATTAAATCTTTAAATTTAATCTTCACAATTCCGAGAGTTTGAACCTCATTATTACAACATCATCAAAAAATTTAATCACTTTGGCACCGCCGACGCGGATTTGTGCTTAGGTAGAATTTTTAGGTTTTTATTATTTTTTATTATTCCATTTGTTCTTTTTACGTCTCTTTGGTTGTGTCTTTGTATTACAAGTTTGAAGTTGGATACTAAAGACCTTGGAATCAAAGTTTAAAGATAAAAGATAAGGAAAAAAGACAAAGCAAAAAAATAAAGAAAAAAGAGAGAAAAAAAAGAGAGAGAATTTTTATTTTTTTAAGAGACTTTCCATTTTTTTTGTAATTATTATTATTATTTTTTGTATTTCTTTTCATTGGACTGGATTTTGGACAATTTATTTTAATTTTAAACCCTACGGAAGGGTTATATAAAAAAAAAATAAAATAAATATAAACTGTTTGCAGGGAAGGACGATGATTACAATATCGTCTCGGCCCCTCGGGTTCGCACACTGACACCGGAGTCAGTGGCCCGATTCGACTACAGCGGTTCTTCGCCCGTCTGGTACGGGAGGTAAAATTCTAAACACCCGCGAATCTCCTGTCAGCGGGTTTACTGTCTGCCTTAAGGTGATTATATGTTGAGGATTGAACCGGATGCTTTAATTTCCTAGTAAAGGGCAAGAACTGGCCATATAAGATAAGGGTTCGGATTTAATCACCGTTCCCTTCTTGCCCGCCTTAGGTAAACGAAACCTAACGCGAACCCAAACTTAAAATCTGATTAGAACGAGACCGATATGGTAAAGAGCTTGGTAGGAAAATCTTTCGAAAAATATTGGTTACTCTTTTAAGCATACTTCAAAGTTCTTGATGGTTTCTGTAAGTTGAATGCGTGACTGCGTCGCCTTGTGATAGCGGTGAGGCCTTGGGTATCAAAGCTCCACTGAGCTTCCCTCGCCTCGATTCAACTTACATTAGCTCGGATTGATTCCAGAGGGGTGTGCTCAAATTGTAACAAATTCCTTTACGAAGGAATAAAAGCTGGTCTAGAAAACAATCTAAGTGGAGCCATCATGATTTTTGTTTGCTAGATTCTATAGGTTTGATTTGGTCGAGTCAGCCTTGTTTGTGATTGTGTAGAATTCCCTTGCAATTAAGAATGTCGAACTGGTATGATAGAAGCCAATACAATGATTATCGACCTGAATTTGAATATGGACATCATCCTTTCTATGACCATGTTGGGAATAGTGGTTGGGAACGCCATCCTTTTCAAGGTTATGGTTCATACCATAATGAGCCCAATTACTATCCACACGTGAATTGGTCTTACGAGCAAGAAAATCAGGAACATTATAGTACTAGTTACGCGTTTTTGGAAAATTACTTAAAAACTAGTCCTGATTATGATATTTCTGAACCTGTTCCTTCTCTAGAAGAGACCCAACAACGGATTAAAAGGATGTATAAACGTTTAGTTTCAATTAATAGTTTAAAAGAAGAGTGCACAAGGTATTCTGAGATGATAAACGAAAGTAGTGAAAGTATAAGTGTTATGCTCAGTGAAATTCAGGCACGTCTAGAGGCAGAGAATGAACAGTTAGCTAATGCTGCTCAAAATGATCTAAATTTCCAAAATAGTGTTTCTAATTCTACCCTTGATATCAATAGTGAATATTTGCCTAATTTAGAGGAAGAGGTTAGAATAAAAGACACTACTTATTTAGATAAGGTTCAATCATCTTCGTACTATTATGATGAGGATAGTAGTAATGAAGAATCTGAAATGTGTAGGCATAGTGATCAGGAATCTATTAATCCAATTGAGCTTTATAATGATTCTAGTTCAAATCCAAATAATTTTTATGATTATTCACCTATTCAAAAGGACGAGTATTTGATTAGGGATACCACCGTTTTAGACGATGTAGTTTTTCCTTTTGATTACGAAGCCGATAATGCTTTAGAGGAACGGGTTTATTCCGAAAATGCTGTTTTAGAGTCTAGCGACTTAAAAATAATAGTCTTAGACGAAGAAAATGAACTTGTAGAGCTATTAAATATGAGTAAGGATGCGTCGCTTGAGTATAACCTCGAAGGATCAATTGACTATTTTCAGGATTCCAATGATCTAGAAATTAAGGAAATTGTAGCTAGTCTATCTAGAGATACCCAAAAATCTAAGTTTGGGGGTGATTATCACCTTCCTAGTGCCTTACCTTTAAATCTCAGAAAGTCCCTTCACTTAGGACTTGATATCTCTGCCTCGACAATTTTACAAGATTACCTTCATACTCGTTTTCCCGTACCTAATGTTGTCCAGGAAGAAGTTCAGTCGTTAGAAACCCATCCTCTGGTTGATGTGGTTTGCCCAGGCTATGATCCCCAGATTGACTTTGTTTTCCCACCAAAGTTTTCTTCCAACTGTGGGAACGTTTATATTCAAATGTGTCGAATATTAAGTTGTGAGACTAAACCTAAATGCTTTAGGAAATTAGAATCGACACATTTGCTTAAGAATGACCACTACTCTCATTGTGGTCAATTTGTAAGTCAAATCTTATTGACTTAGAGGATCCTCAGTTATTTAGGTTATTATTGTGCGCTTCTAAGATCATATTTGAGTTTTTCCAGACTCTAGGACCTAATGATTCGGATCCCACCTATGAAGAAACGCAGCCAATGAATTTTTTTCTAGACCCTTTCATAGAACCTGAACCTGAACCACAATTAGATATAAATATCTTAATCAGGAAAAAGTAAGGGCATGCTATCTTGTTCACTTTCTTGGTTATTGTAGTTTCCTTTGGTCAGCTCTTGGTTTTGAAGACCCACAGTTATTTCGGCTGTTACTTTTTGATTCTATGAGGTGACTAATTCCTTCCGATGTCTGGCTGAAGACTTTAAACTTAGCACTTCTTGGGAGGTAACCCAATCTCATGCGACACGGTAATATCTTTCCTTAACTCTTTTGCTTCAAATGGTAACAGTTTCTCCTTGTTCATATGCTTTTAATTTTATCTTTAGAACATTGAGGACAATGTTAGATTTAAGTTTGGGGGTATGGGAGAAACTTTTTAGTTGCACTTTTGAAACTTCTAGCGTCACATGGTATCCGGTTAGCTAAGTTTACATTGTTTCTCACCGAAAAGATAAAAATTGGAATGCTAGGGATAACAACTTATTGAGACATTAGAGAAAAAGACATTGAGATCCTTGAAATTCAGGAGAGAACTTGTTCCTTTTAGAGGGTAACCGTGATGGACCTAACCATACATGATGGAAAGGCAAGTAGGTCAGGGAAATGCCAGAAAGACAAAGCAACCTCACAATGTAGTCTTAGTTACTGGATTACGACTCTCTCTCAGTAGAAACTTATCATCATCAACAAGCGGAGCGACATCAAAATCTATGAAGAAAGTTGAAGACGTTTTAGGTTTAGAAGCAACAATAGAAAAGAATAATTCAAAAATCAAAGTTGAAGTTATAAGAGCAAATGATATAAGTTGTTAGAATCCATAATACCAAGACATCACAAGTTGCGAAGATCCAAGTTTTGAAAGTCCTTCTCTCATGGTCATGTAAATTTTTGTCTTGTAATTTTTTGTTTTCAAAAAAAATGAAACATCATTACGTTCTTTTTGTTCAATAAGGCCATAGGGAAGAAGAAATTTATAAGTCAAGCAAGAAATCGAAGAGAAGAGTTAATTGTCAAAGTTCTATGAGGTTCGAGAGTTTATCATCAACAGTTGAAGACCGAAGAAGACGTTATTTCTACTGAGCACTGTGAGAGAGTCGAAGAAAGATGCATTTTGGTTGCTTTGTTAGTCTGCTTTCAATCTGGCACAAGATCTTTCTAGCACTGGTTTAATTCATCACACGTAATTAGTCCAGCTGTGTAGCAGATGTCCCTCTCATTTTTATCTCTCTCCTAATCTTATCCAGCTGTAAAGCAGCGGACGCATCTTACAATGTTTGTCTAGCTGTGTAGCGGATATCTCTTTATTTAGCAGTGGTGCGGATGTGTCTCCCCTTTTCTTCAGTCAGCTTTAGAGATGACACCTTTAATTTCTCTGGCATTCTATTTACTTGGAGATAGGTTGAGAATATGTATGTCCTCATAGCTCTTTGGATACTTGTGACCAACTAGGAGTAAAGGTTTTGTGGGTACACCTCTGGTAAACCCTCCGGAGACAACACTCCGCCGCTAGGGCCACCTAGCGGTTTAACGGCCTGCTGCAGGTGCTAAGTGTAGTCTTTTTATCTTTTCAAAAATAAATTTTGCTCGAGGACTAGCAAATAATAAGTTTGGGGGTATTTGATAGACACATTTTTGTGTTTAATTTGATATCAATACTATATATTGTTGGCACTCGAGTTTGTACTAATTTTGGTGTTTTATGTGTTTGTAGGCACCTTTTGAAAATAATTTTTTTTTGGAAAATTCGGCTCGAAAAGTTGGTAAAAGCCCCGGAGGACACGTGTTATTCGGACTCTCACCGTTGGATAAGGGGAACCTCAATTACTAAGGGGAACCCCAGGTCACCCCAAAAGGCATCTGCTATTTGCACCCCAGTACAGGATTAGGGGGGGTCATCTTCTCCATTTGAATTTTGTTTTTGGCGGGAAAATGGAGAACACTTCTACAGATTTTTGATCGAATTGTTGAACGTGTTCTAGGGAGATTCAATGGCTGATTTTTGGTAGATAGTTGTGATATGGCCTATTAAACACAATGTGGGAGTTTCGTTCGACCAGAATTGGCTAGAATCATCTAAACAATTCACGGGTTGAAAACAAGGAAGTTCGTGTATATCACGGGTTTCACGTGATTTGGAGAAGATTCAACGTGTTTTGTGCGTGCATGGAAGACCCTCACAGACTGTTGGAGCGTGAAGGAGTTAAATATGGTAATTTGGAGGCTTGAAAACGCGTGAGAAGATGAAACAGGAAAGAAAATATTCCCAGAAATATTTTCTTTACTGCCAAGTTAAAGAGAATTATATGGAGTGAATGAGCGAGATTCGATGGGTCTGTTGGCTATAAATAGGTTGCTCAGGTTGAGTAGAAAGGGTGTCGAGAGTCTGGGGGGATGAGGAGAGCCAGAGAAGAAGAAATTCGAGTTTTCCCAAACTCGGTTTCTGCTGCTGCTGCTGCTGAAGAACATGAAGAACACGAAGAACGGACCTGCACCAGCAGTCGTTTTTCTACAGTAATAACGACTCACACTTGTGGGTAGTACATCAGGCAGACTTATTTGCTACAGCGTTTGCGACACAGCTGCAACAGTCTTATTTTGTCACTGAGGGTCGTAGTTCTCTGGTTTGTAACAAATATAATTGTTACAAACCCGGTTTTATTGTATTTCTCATATTCTCATCATTTGTAAACCATTTTTTAGCATCAATGAAATATTTTGAGAGGTTTTCCAACATGATGAGCGGCTAATTCCCTCGTAACCAAGGCAATGGAGGAAGCTATTCACGTAACATAAATGGGTAACTATTTCATTTAATTATATAATTCACCTAATCGCTGCTTTTGCAGAGTTTTAAATTATTTGAATGATTGTCTTAATTATTTGTTATTCAGTTTGATAGGTTATGCTTGGTTTAATCTCTTGTTAATCTATGCTTAAGGTTTACAAATAATGTTTGAGAATCTGTATGATTGATAGTGAATTAAAGATAAAAGAGGACTTAAGAATTGAATAGAGTTTTGAAATATTTATCATTCAATTTTGCATAATAGTGGAATCTAGTGTCTTGGTTACCTCTCGCACCCATTGTTAATATTTTTTGTATATATAATTTTATCAAATCTTTAAATTTAATCTTCACAAGTCCGAGAGTTTGAACCCCATTACTACAACATCATCAAAAAATTTAATCACATGGTTGGAGTTGCTCCAGAGACCGAGAAGACTAGAACCATGATTATCAACATAGTGTTGCTCCTCCATCCAGTGAGCCGCGAAGTGGCTTAGTCAGGGAATTGATGTTGTTGCGACAAATAGCAGCAACGTACTTTATTCAATAAGATCAACTCCCTAGCGTGTTGAAGGAGTTTGTGCCAACGTTGCATCTGCTCCAGAAGTATTATCACGGGATAATGAAGACCTATCGATTGAACTTTGATCGTATCGGTGTTGAATCAGTGTGTCACCATAGAGATATTGTGCTGAAGATAGAGGAGCTATTATCGAAGGTGTACTCTTTGATTGGGAGTACAGTTTGAAGGCTTCTGAAGAATGTAGCATTTTGAGACGAGAGGCTTTTGGCTTTCAGTTGGCCTTGGAGAAGTAGGTGATTGACAGTTGTTGTATGGATTTTCTTAGATGCTCGAGTGTGGAGGCTTCACACCCTTTAAGCGTCCGATGTCGTAGGTTTGATCATCTCGTCCTCGAGTATCCTCTGTTGATTCAGCATTCCTTTCGTTGCGGTAGTGGGATTCAACACTTGTGCGGACATCAAAGCTTTCTGATTTTGTGATACGCAAGGACACTTGTACAACTATGGAGAAATGACCAAATTGTTTTTTTTTTCGTGCTTGAACACCATCTAAGTAATGTATGTCTCAGTGAGATGCTCGGTTCGGAGAAATGTCAGATTCAACCACTTGGTAAAATATTATTGAAGTGAGATTACCCACTTATAGCGTCTTGCAGTAGCATAGATGCTAGCAGAATTGAGTCCTCATGCTAGAATAGCATATGAGGAAATAAATGACATAGACATGGGAGGAATGAGACTTGCCTGAGTGTAGGACATTTGGATGAATGTCTATGCACCTTTTGCAGGTTCTTGTTTCAACCTCGCCAAAGTTCGAAATTCCTCCAAGTGCTCTGATGATGGAACGTCCGCCAAATCTTCTGGATCAGAAATTTCTTCTTTGGAGAGATGTATAACCAAAGGCGCTTTGTAAGTACCCATCTTTTCAGCATGGATCCATGCTCGTATGAAGGACATGTCATATCCTGGATTTTCCTGACTATGTGAAACTTGGCTTCTGTCCAGGTTGAACTTATGTTCACTTTGAGAGTGATGTAGCCATAAGTATTTCCGAGCGTTCCTTCAAGGTCTCTGAGATGGGAGCATGAGTATCTCCTTGTCGAGTGATACTTGTGGATCCGATGGTTTTCAGTGAAATATTGTTGATGGCGGTGCCAGCATCGATCAACGTTCTTCCAAATTCGTTTTTTCTGAGATTGACCATGGTACACAGTCCCCAGTCGTACATCTCTTGGTCTGTGGTTGGAGGCTCAAGAAGTATTTCTGGAATGAACTTCTTGATACGATGTAGTTCAGTGTTGTGAACATGTCTCTCCTTTGTGCCTTCGACAGATAGATCAATCCACGTTCGACCAAGGATTGAACTTCCTCTTTGATAGGTTGTTCAGAAAGTGTAAAGGTTATGATTGGGAGAGGATTCTTGTGTACTCCTTTAGTCCCCAGTTGAAGCTATTGTGGATCAACCGTCTCTTCAAAATGTTGCAGCCACCTGTTAGATGATAGGTGAACTTATGAAGGCAACAATACCTGGGATTTTTCATTTCTTCTTCGGTCAGATGCCTCCTGATGAATGTCGGTTTGCTTGCACCAACCTGAATTCAAACTTCCAGTAACTCGATCACTTGTTTAATGAAAAGAGGGAGCTTAGAATATGTATGATCATTTTCCCGTTTGTTGATGTAGGGTTGAGGTTCGTGCATTTTAATATTGGTTATCTTTTCTTTGTGCTTGCGGGAGAGCTGGAGAAGCATGCTTGCGTTGTGACTCGTCTTTCCGTTTGCTCCCTTATGCAACAAAATTTGTGGAAGCTTGGAGGTTGTATTGCTTGTTAATCAAATTCCTGCTACCTTGAGTGTCTCGCGGCACTTCAACCTTTGTATCTTTTGTTCTTTCCAGTAAAGCGGGTGCAGTAGTTGCCGATCTCTTCGCCGCTTCATGAAGCTCGGAGAAGGTATGGAAACGAAGATTTTCCAATAAAGCTCTATAGACCGGGATCGTGACGTTGATACACAAGTCTACCAGTTGTTGCTCCGTGACGTTTGGATCATGACAGTCTAGGGCCTGGACTCTGAATATTTTCACGTAGTCATTGGGATGTTCATTGCTCCTCTGAAACATTCTTCCGATATCGGAGAGAGTAACTTGCTCTGACAAAGAAGTATTTTCTGTAGAAGGCGTTAATCATTTCTCTCCAATTGTTGATAGTTCCTGGTGCGATGTTGTTGTACCAGGTGTATGCCCTGCCTTTCAAGGATTTTGAAAATTCTTTGAAGCGAACAACATGGTTATACTCATGTTCACTCAAGGCTTCCAGGAACCGAGAAACATGCTCCCGAGCATTGCCTGTTCCGTCATATAAAGTGAAGGTCGGAGAGGTATAACCTTTTGGAAGAGGAATCCTTTGTGTAGCAGCAGGGTATGGAGGATGGTGACGATGGATAAGTGATGTCTTCTCTTTTCCATGGTTCTCCAAGAGGAGTTCCAAATCTTCAAGAGTAATGAAACTTGATGATTCCTTCGCTGATGGATCATCTGCAGCTTTGCGGACTTCAATGTCATTCACTGTATGAATTGGAACTACTTCAGGATTAACATTTGAGGATGTTTCTTTTTTTTTTCTTTTCCTTGAGTCTTCTCTGACATCTTGTCAGTGAGAGTCTTGAGATAATTGAATAACACTTTCTTGTAGTAGCCATATCAGTTTGATTCTGTGCAAGAGTCTCTTGCACTTTGATGAGATCAGCAATGGTAGGTGGTGGGCAATGTAGTCAATATCGGCCGTATCGGCCGATATATCGGGGATATTTCGGATATCGGCCCAGAACGATACGATAAGAAGGATATCGGGGATACGATATTCGCCCGATAATATCGGCCGTATCGGTCGAATATCGGCCGTATCGGTCGATACGAAATTTTCCTACATTTCCCGATATGATACGGTATTGGTCGTTTTCTATAAAGTTTAAGGATAATTTTGGCGAAGAAAGTCTTCCAGGTGGTAGTAGAGGTGCATGTAGCTCTCAAAGCAAGTTACTAAAGTTACAATTTTGTATTTTTGATAAAATTGATGTTATCTATTATATCTTATCCGAAAATGTGTGGAGAAAATGTTTAATATAAAATTATAGTCTCTAAATCTAGAACCGATATTATACTGATATTTCAACGATAATATCCCCGATATAAAATCGTACCAGTGTATCGGTCCCGGCCGAGATGAACCGATATCCGATATTAACTACATTGGTGGTGGGTTTCCTCTGACTTCCTCAGGGCGTCGACCGAACAGAGGATGACCTTCCGTGTTAGCATGAGGAGGAGTAATATCGTCACCGCCAGTGTTAGAGGCCGGAATTGTTTCTGGGATATCCTCATTGTTGTTGTTGCTAGTGCTAGCATCGTTTGTGTTGGAACCTGTAACTAACCCAGACCTAAGACCAGCCATCTTGTGAAATTGTGAGATGGCAACCGAGAGATTAATCTCCCACTGTGGTCGCCAATCTGTAGATGGGGCTAAACGATTTGCTGGTTTTAACGGAATTAAGGAGACGACCGTACGGAGGAGACTCCTTGAACCGAGCGAAATGTTCAACCTCACACAGATGCACTGCAAGAAGGGAGTGATTTGAATTCGAGAGATCAATCTGTAGTACCCCGGCCTAAACCAAGATAATGGCCATTCGAGAGTAAATTCGGTCACAAGAGATGATGGGTCGATCTGTAGGAGGGAATCTGAGAAACGTGTGGAATCGATGGTAATCAAAGATTGTAGGTGTGTTGTCTATTCTGAATAAGATAAATTATGAATGATTGAATCTCTGTTGAGAGTAATTGCTCAGGTGATGAGTTGTTAATCTCTTGTTGTCTGTTTGACGTAAGATTCCCCTTGTTTTCAATCATGATTCATAGACTTATTTATATTGTTGGAATTGTAGACACCAAGATCCCATGAAGTGTGACAGTTGATGGAATCAAAGAGTGGGGAAACGGAAATCGTGTTTGAAACCAGTTGCTCATCGTGCGGAGACTTGGTCGATTTTCCATCCACTACTTTGTTAACTCCTTCAACTGATTTCACGACTTTCTCACATTTCATCGTGTGTATGAACACACGTGCCGTAGACCGCCGGACCAAAACCCTAGTTAATATCCCCACATGTGACACGATTGACGTCTCGTGGTGTAATTAGTCAGTTGTTGACTTCATGACTTCATGGGACGATGAGTCCATGTATTTGCTGAGTTGAACATGATTTTGCAAAATATTCTGAGACTCATGAATTGAACGTGTCTGTTGAGACAGAGGTATGATTCTAAAGTAAACGTTGATAGTTAAGGTGAGCAAGTATTGCTCAATCGATGAATAGTCGAATACTGATAGTTGAACCAATATTCCTTGGTTTGAGCAAATATTGCTCATCTGAGCAAATGTTGCTCATTTGATGAATTATTGGTAGCGTGACCAAGATAAAATATTAATTTAAAATACTGATAATTGAACCGAGAATAATTAATAAAAATACTGATCATGAGATTGTCGTAAAGTTATTGGTGTTTGAATCTGGAATTATGATCCTTGGACTCAGAAACCCGAATTCGATCAATTTATGACCAATTGATGGTTTATTTGAAAATTAACCATGGAATGAAGGAGGGACCAGCTACATGGGATCATGTATCGGCCATGTAGCGCCCATATGCTCGAGTGAGCAAATACCAAGGTCTCTTGAAGAGTTGGTGATTTGTTGATGAAAAAATGATTAAATGCTGGTTTAATTATTTATTAGAAAAATGCTCGTCTGAGCCTTAGGTGATACAACCTAATTAATTATGAAGAGATGAGGGACCGACCAAAGGGTCATGAAACTGGACCTGGATGGTCACGAGATCGAATGACGATCGCTCTATGAAAATTCCAAAATTATTTGGAAGAGTTTTGGACCTAATACGTGCAATTGCGCAAATTAGGTCAATTCATGAAAATATGTGGGATCGGCTCCGTGCGAGCCAAAGAGCCAACCTTGGTCGGTCAAGGTAACATGCTCACGTCGTCAAAACGTCTGTATCTCAGTCCTGATAATTTTGGTATTTTCTGGCGTGCATTTGAGCAATCATTTGAGAAAATATGACAAAATCAGGGTTTTGCTGAAACTGAGGAAACTTCATGAGATGAAGGAAAATAATTATAAAATGAAGGAATGATGAAGCGTGGGACCACTGAGGCCAAGGCGTGGCCGGCCGGTCAGTGACCACGGTCCCATGGTGCCTTTCCTAATTTTATGTTATTTTTCATGATTTTATGAAAATATCATGAAAGCAAGGAGTTTGTTGAAATTAAGGAGTTTCCTTGAAGTGAAGGAGTTTTCATGGGATCAAGGAAACAAATAATATTAAAATAATAAAATAAGGGTGTGTGGGACCCGCTTTGAGCATGGTCGGCCGGCTAGGCCCGGTCCCGTGCGTTTTCCTAATTTTATGTAATTTTTGTGTATTATTTCCATGATTTGAAGGAATTTTCATAATTTGAGAGAAATACCATGAAATCAAGGAATTTCATGGGATCAAGGAAACTTAAAATAATAATAATAAGATAAAGGGACGTGTGGGACCGGCTAGGGCATGGCCGGCCGGTTGGGGCCCGGTCCCACGAGTTTCCCCAATTTTATATTATATTTTTCATGGTTTTATGAAAATACCATGAGATTAAGGAGTTTTCATGAGATTAGGAAAATATTAATAAAATAATAAGGAACCATGAGGTGTGGGTCGGCCGGGATCAAGGCATGGCCGGTTGGCCAATAAGCACGGCCCCACGACATTTTTTCCAATTTTATATTATTTCCTTGGTGCGAAGGAAACAACATGAAACTGAGGAGTTTCCTCAAAACGAAGGATATTTGTTCAAATGAAAGGATTTTCATAAGATCAAGGAAAATAACAAAAATATGATAAAATATAAAACTGGTGTGGGACTGGCCACGGCACGGCCGGCCGGCTGGTGGGCCCAGTCCCCCAGCGCCTTGGTCAATATTTTATTATTTATTATTTTCTTTCCTATTTTGTATAGGTTCATCGTTTCGTCGTATTTTGAAATACTCGTTCATGCGTTCAGGTGATTGTTAGTGCATCATCGTCGAATACACTTGCACCTTTTGAGCCGGGGCTTACTCGAAGGTAACTCAGACGCCTGTACGTTGAATATTTATTACTAACCCATGGAATTCTGATGGAAAGAACCATAGATTCAAGTAACGAAATATTACGAAAATATTTGAATATTTTCAGAAATTCAGTGGATGAATCCAAGAATTTAAGAATAATTAATTGACGGCTTTATACTAGTACGATCGTCTAGGAGCATTAATCATTCTGAGCGACATGAGCTAGTTGAAGCGTCATAACCTTTATATAGTCAGGGAAAACTGTTGTTTGTATCCTGAAGACGTTATTGCTCTATACTAGCAGGAAAGCTGTCTAGGAGCCATCCAATCTCGTGATTCTATATAGAAGTAATTACTGAAGTGTTCAGTATTCATGAGATATGTCGTTGCCTAGCCGAGAGACTACATATCTGCATGTACTCTGAGAGACAGTATTCTCAGTCAGAGATTCGATGAGAGACCCGTGTCTCGATACTCGCGTCTGATTGCTGGATCAGAAGTTCGTATAATTATGGGTTTACGATTTTAGACTTTGTCGAAAATCCACCATCTACAGTAACAAAGCATTCAATATTCACCGGTAGATGAAAACCTGATTAGTTTCAAGCTAATATCTTTCAACCGTTAGATCGAACTTAGATTGTTATACACAAATGAAATGTGACTTCATTTAGATATGGGTAACCGTACCTAAACGTGTACACTTTGTTGGCTCAATAATAGTTAACCGAAGTTAGCCATATGAACACTTTCATATCAACCTTGTTCATCTTAATCACAACTAGTTCAAATGACTGAAATGAAACTAGTTCTAAAGTTGTTCAATTGTTTATATTATCATAGAAGTATTAGAAAATACAAGACATAACTGAAGCAAAATCAATTTTGATTCACTCGAATCAATTCATGAACATTATAGCCACGATTTGCAAAAGACTGCATTCTTTATTTTATAAATGTACTAGGACTACGGCACGGGAAAAATATTAATCGGGATAGGTCCAAATGTACCTCCTCAGTCCTCACCCTTGTATGCCATTTAGATAAATCCATGTAGTTGTGCCCAGAAAAGTAAGATATATTGAGTAGTTTTCACTTTTCACAAAGAATTTTTAATTATAAAACTCCGCAAATCTTTGGATTAGAAACAAGAATTTTTAATTATACACAAACTATTTTTAATCCTCAACACATTCTTCCCAATTCTGTGCCGCCTAAACGACAACTCAGTGTCGCTCTTTCTGCCGAAAAGTTCATCCAGCTTACATTTCATGAGTTTTATTCCATTGGAAAGTTCATGCAAGGTTTTTGAAAAACATTAACCTTTGATGGTAAGTTGAGTTTACCATATGCATTTCACCAAGTTCGTGTTTTGGTCTTTCCATACGGCTCTTCCTCTAAGGGAGGTGATCCACAAATGTATATCTCCAATATTAAAGAGATGATTCCCTTCATTGAGCTCCACTGCAAGGGTTTAATTGCATTAGATTTGGTAGAATCAAAGACTTGTCTTAATAAAACCCAGCACACTGCATTTACAACCATTCTAGACATCATACTGGTTGTAATTCAAAACCAGATAAATTCACAAATTTAGACAACTATATTTTTTTTTTAGTATTCAGAAAACGGTAATAGAAGTCAGACACCATAAGTTGTGTAAGTTGGTTTTTGCAAATGGAATGGAAAAAATCCGCAGAGTTCAAATTAAAATCAGTCGGTGGGAGTGGAAAGTTCGGATGAAGTATTAAGCAGACGCAATAGCTACCAAGGGAATACAAAAAAGTACTTTCCACGAAAAAAAATATAATAATGTGATTTACCCTGCATTTCATTACAGATGTGCATCACAAAGAAGAAAATATGTTCATAAACAACTTTTCATTATCATTCAATGGATACAAATTCGAAATACACAATAGTCATTTTGTGCATGTGGATTCTTTACTTGAGCAACTTTGATATTTTAGTGTGAGTTTCGCACACATTGCCAAATCATGCAACCATGCATTTCGATCAAGAAGATAAGAATCCTGATGAATATATGCAAAAAAGCCAAGAAATCACCAATAGCCTAATTCCTCACATCTTATAATTTTACTACTCACGAACTACCTGTTGGAAAACGATTAATAAAAAAATAATTTTTTAAAGTTTTAATAAAAAATTATAATTTATTGTTTTGTTTTGTGAATGAAACTTTTTAGTCCCACATCGTGGAGTTTCCAATTTTTAGTAGTTTTAAGAAACTATATAAACCTTTTAGTCCCACATCGGGGAGTTTTTCTTCTTAAATTGTTTTATTTCATTATATAAAGAAATTCACTACTTTTTTAAAATCTATGGGAAAGGGGTTGCTCTATATTTTAGAGGGACCCCTAAAGAAAAATATTTTATACCGTTTCTTAAGAGTTCGCGATTTTCCTTAACGGTTTTTTCGGAGTTGCCAAGCTCAAGTTGAGCATCTACTACATATGCTAGTGGTAGGTGTAGTAGGGTGTTTTATCCTGGAGATATCCGTCCTGTGAGGGCTATAGTATCACTGTTGAGTGTAGCCGGACGCTAATGTCTTAAGGGCAACGTGTTGAACACGTGACTCACTCTGTTTTTCCAAAGTTTTGCCTTGTTGTTGTTGCGGAGATATAGGGAGCTCATTCGTTTCATCAAATCGATCACTTCCATTATAAAGGAGCTAAGTATCAATAACTTTTGCTTATTTGATTTTTCCTTGTTTTTTATTATTGCACCCAACAATCTTAAGACATTATAATTTGTAATAATCGAAAATGGTTGGTTGGTTTGTGAATCATCGATGTTAATTGTGGAGTGAAAAACAAAAACAATTTTTTGGTCAGCTGTAGAGTTTCGAGATTATCTCTTAACATAGAAGGAATTTCGATGAACCCTTTTGGCACAACGTAGTAGACAACCTGATAGTTACCCACGTAAAATTTCAGAATTTTTGGAGTTGTAAAAGTATTTTTTTGATATTTTAAAAAACAGACAAATGTTCCTGAAAAATTCTGACGGGGAAACTTTGTTGTTAACTAAAGTATTTTTTATGGGGTAATCATGAGTTTTTTGATATGGTGGTTCAAACGAAATTTGTAAATCTAGATATTATCTTCAAAACTCATACTTTATCTTCCGTTTCAGAACTAAGGTTTGTGAGATGTGGTGTATTAGGTGATTGGGAAATTACCGTGTCCGTGGTCAGAGTATAAACGAAGATTGTGACATGAAATTGAAAAGGAACATGGCTACCAGGCGCATGTGCATGAACACAAGTCTTCCAAAGCTGACAAAGGCGGGAATATCAAACACAACTCTAACCGTAGTCTTCATAAGAAAGGTATGTTTCGTAAAACTGAATCCGGCGTTACTTTAATTAAGGGTGATTGTTATGTTTGTAAAATTCCGGGCCATACGGTAGTAAAGTGTAGACAACATAAAACCTTAATAAGTAGAAAGTTAATGCTAATTTAGTTGAAACAAATTAGAACGAGTTCATTGACATGATGTCGGAAGTTATTTTAACAACCAATGTGAGAGACCAGAAGGTGGACTCTGGAGCCACCAAGAATGTTTGTTGAAACAGAGACCTGTTCACCTCCTATCAGAGGATAGGGATGTCGAGAAACTCTTTTGAGTAACTCATCTGCAATAGAGGTTGCATAAAAGGAAAAGGTCGAGCAGAAGCTCATATCTGTAATACTCTCACATTGAATGAAGTTTTCATGTTCCAAGCATATGCAAGAATCTTGTATCTTGTTCTATTGTAGATGGAAAAAGATTTAAGATCTTAATTTCTGGAAAACTTGTTGTAACAAGGAGTTTTTTTTAGCAAGAGTTATAGGACTTTGGGTCTATATAAGCTTAACGGAAAAACTGATGATGTGAACATAGTTGATTCTTGTGCTTTTTTATGTGATTGATTGTTTTATGTGGTAAGCTTGTAACCGTAAACTTATAAGTCAATGCTTAACTGGATAGCATAGGCTGCGTACCCAAATTTAGTTTGGACTTTGAACACAAAAGTGAAATCTGTGAAGAATCAAATTGCTTTAAAACCTTTTAGCACAAATGTTCAGAGTAATTCTAAGCCTTAGAATTAATTCAGTTAGGCCTAGATGACATGAGTTCAACCCAAAATCACTGTGGTAAAAGATGGTTTATAACTTCCGTAGATGATTGTACGAGGTACTGTCTTGTATACTTGCTTAGGGATAAGGATGATGCCTTAGAAGCCTTAAGATGTATAAACTTGAAGTTCAAAACCAATTAGAAGCCTTGAACATAACAACTGTATCCTTAAGAAGATGATAATTGTCATGTTGATTAGTTCAGGATTACCTGGGCTTGTGGGGGAGGCAGTCTGTTAACTAGTATATCCTGAATAGAGTACCCTTAAGGATCAGAAAACTCCATATGATTTATGGAAGGTAGATGACCTTCTTATGAATGTCAAAGTGGGGGGTGTTTGACTAAGATTGTCATTCCTCTTCCTAAAAGAACTAGATAGAAACCAAAAATGTGATTGTGTCTTCATATAAGGTATGCTGAGTATACTTCTACATATAGATTTTTGGTTGTGTGTCTGATTTTTCATACTTTGGTGTGATTTTTCTGACTTTGTTGTGAATACTATTATAATCTAGGGATGCTGAGTTCTTTGAACATGTTTATTCTTAAACCTGTACCTCATTAGAGATGTGTTGTTGATCCCCTAGATTTATTTTCAAATAGTCAGAACTTATCTTAAAGGAAGATGAAGTTAAGGTTGAGCCTAAGAGAAGTAAAACAATTAGACTTGAGACTTCTTATGAAGCCGACTTCATAACATGCCTAGCTTAGTCTAAGCCCTGGACTTGTAAAGAAGCCTTGATATCTACTGAAACCCCATTCTGGTAAGAAGCTTCATTTAGTGAAATGGACTCAGTCCGTCGGAACCTGACTTGGGAGGTTTATAGTTTACCTCCAGAGAGTAAGACCATGAGATGTAAATGAGTCTTTAAGAGGAAACATTAGGTATATGGAACTGTAGAAAAATATTAGGCTAAGTTGGTAGCTAAAGGCTATAAACGAAGGTGTATATTTCCTTGATTCTTATTCACATGTGACGAGATTTACTTACGTTGAGATGCTAATTGTTATTGCTGTCATAAACAAATTAGAGATACATCAGATGGATGTTAAGACAGCTTTTCTAAAATCGTGAATTAGATAAAGAAATTTACATAGACCAACCTGAGGACTTTGTAGTGAAAGGTTATGATGACAAAGTTTGTAAGTTGAACAAAATTTTGTATGGTTTATAAAATAAGCACGTAAACAGTGACATGGAAAATTTGATCATGTGATAATGTGTAGTGGATTTAAGTTAATGAATCTGACAAGTATATTTACAAGTAACTTGTTAAGGATGCCTGTGTGATTGTATGCTTGTATGTTGATGATATGCTTATACTTGATACAAACATAGATGTGATTAATTCCACTAAAAACATGCGCTGAATGAGAACGTTGACTTGAAAGACTTAGGCCTGTTGATGTAATCTTAGGGATGAGGATTAGAAAATAATCTAACATATGTAGTCTTAGTCATTCTCATTATTTGAATTTGTGCTTAAGAGATACAATCAGTGTGATTGTAAGCCTCTTGTACTCCGTACGATTATTCTTGTAGACTCAAAAAAAAGGGTAATGGAGTATCTTAACTTGAATACTCAAGAGTTATAGGATGTCTGATGAATTTAATGAACTGTAAGAGTCCAGACATTGCCTATATTGTGAGTAAGTTAAGTAGATATAATTATGTCCAGAGCAATAGCATTCAGATGCACTGAGTAGAGTATTATGGTACCTAAAATACTCTATTACCTTTTATTTGATTTATCAAAGGTATCTTGCTGTCCTTGAGGGACTTTGTGATGCAAATTGGATAGTTGACTCAGAGGAGTCTTAAGTCTACGAGTGGATATGTTTTCACTCTAGCAGGAAGGTTTGTTTTGGAAGATTTCCAAACGTACATATATTGCTCAATTCATTATGGAATCTGAGAGTATTGCGATAGATAAAGCACGAACGGGGGCTGAGTGCCTAAGATGCTTTTTAGAAGACATTCTTCTCTGGCATAGGCCTGTGCCAGCTATATATATATACTGTGTTAGCCAAGCTATAATAGCTAAAGCTAAAAATAACTAATCTCAATTGGCGTTATTTCCATTGATTGGATAAAGTCCAAGGAGAATATCGCGCAACCTTTGACGAAAGGTTCATCCAAAGAGATTGTTAGAAACACATCGAAGGGGATGGGGCTTAAGCTCATAAATTAAACTTGCCATGAAGGATACTCAATCTTGCTGACTGGAGATTCCAAGATCAAGGTTTCGAATGAGACAACTAATTTGTGGTGGATAAAGGTAAACACTATCAGAGAATTTTATTCTCTGTCCCTTCCCTATGGTGTAGACGTGATAGTGTGACTGCATGTGAAGGATGACTTTTAAGAAGTCTTAATGAGTTCTATAGTTTCGATTTAAGATTGAAGTGGGGTGTAGCAGTAACACTCTTTATGGAAACTCACCTATCTGAATGAGGAAGTGGGCCGCTTCCTATGAGAATATGAGCTTTGATTCTCTAGAGCATTCTGAAAAACAGGATATGTCCAGGGCCAAATTGGAAAAACGGCACGAGCTTGGAAGCAATCTTGGAGATATCACCCGTGGTTGTTATCGCGAATTACATCAAATGCTAGCAGTTCAAGACATAGTTCACTGTCTCTAGCAAGTAATTCCGGTAATATCTCACTAAGCAAAGGTTCAAGACCTCATGGACACATCTGCCTAAAATGGTATTTCCTGCGCTTTTTATGTGATTTTCGTTTTGATGGTTTTGGTATTACTGGAACTTAGGACCTAAAGGTCACTAAGGGTTCACTAGTTCATGCTTTTTCACTTTGGTGAAAGATACCTATAGTCTCACCATGTGAGAACTAAAGATGAAAGCTCTCTATATTATTATGATTTATGCAATCCATAGTATGACCCTGGGGTCAACACACTTTTGTGTGAGGGAGAGGACGTCGAAATGACTAGTATGATTTCAACACTTGCACGATCAGTCTGTTTGGATCGTGAGGTTGGGATGTTGATTTACCAAGATCTATCTGTGTTTTCATGTTTTATTGAGTTTTCATTCATGTGGGGGATTGTTGGAAAACGATTAATAAAAAAAATAATTTTTTAAAGTTTTAATAAAAGATTATAATTTATTGTTTTCTTTTGTGAATGAAAATTTGTTAGTCCCACATCGTGGAGTTTCCAATTTTTAGAAGTTTTAAGAAACTATATAAAACTTTTAGTCCCACATCGGGGAGTTTTTCTTCTTAAATTGTTTTATTCCATTATATAAAGAAATTCACTACTTTTGTAAAATCTATGGGAAAGGGGTTGCTCTATATTTTAGAGGGACCCCTAAGGGAAAATATTTTATACCGTTTCTTAAGAGTTCGCGATTTTCCTTAACGGTTTTTTCGGAGTTGCCAAGCTCAAGTTGAGCATCTACTACATATGCTAGTAGTAGGTGTAGTAGGGTGTTTTATCCTGGAGATATCCGTCCTGTGAGGGCTATAGCATCACTATTGAGTGTATCCGGGCGCTAATGTCTTAAGGGCAACGTATTGAACACGTGACTCACTCTGTTTTTCCAAAGTTTTGCCTTGTTGCTGTTGCGGAGATATAGGGAGCTCATTCGTTTCATCAAATCGATCACTTCCATTATAAAGGAGCTAAGTATCAATAACTTTTGCTTATTTGATTTTTCCTTATTTTTTATTATTGCACCCAACACTACCATATTCCCACCCACAAATAATCACCAGTACCAAGCATCAGCACGACCAACCAAGACCACAACATTTTAAAATCAGGGTGATAATAACCAAACAAAAAAAAGAAGCTACGCGTCTTCATGTCATATGACATGAAAACTTCTGCCAGGTAGAAATCAAAAACGTTGGTCACAAATCATGTTATTGAAGATAACAAAATAAGCAGCTGGTCTCGTAAACATTGAATAATACACTAAGTAGAATTTAAAATTTGCCAAAACAAAACAAAGAGGATAAGCAACATTGTAAGAGTGTTGAATCCGCGGTATGTATTTTCCCCGCAAAGAACCATTGTACTATTGCTGAGCTCAAAGTTCCCTTCCTAATATTTCCATCCGCCAGATTTTGTACTTTCGATGGAAGATATACCATCTGTAACACTAAAAGTGAGTCATTTTGCTATTAGTCCACGCAGAATGGAAAACTCAAACGCAAACGTTAAATTAAAGGTTGTGCATAAAAGTAAACACACATAAACTTTATCGTGAAGAATTAAGAGACACTCGGTGTACCTCTAGATTTGACAAATTTTGTGTTTAGAGAAAGTAGTCCTACATTTGGAGTTCCACCGTTCTGGTTCATAGTTTGTGTATTGATGAATACCAACACAATCAATAGTTTTTGGAACTTGTATTGCTTCGCATGGTACACATCTGACATATCTATGCCAACTTGGTAGTTTACAAATAGGTGTACTCAACATCTTGTATCCATGCCTTAAATCTTATCCATACCCTGAATTCAGAAGAACCCAAACACGCCATTATATTGAATGAAATGGAAAAAAAACCCATTTCTGGAGAGGATGAGAGGAGAAATTAAGAAATTAAGAACTCAGAAAATATATATACTTGGTGATTAATATTTAGTGAACTTTGGCTGTTTAGGAAAACATCTTTGTCTTCTTTTTCGACAGACTCATTAGGCATAGTTTATGTTTGAACCCTCGGTGACACCTAGTTCTGGCTTAGAATTACCAACAAAAGATTCAAATAGTATGAGATGCTCCAAGTCAGCTGTCAAGGCCGATTATATCCAAATTACATAGTGACTACAAAAATCGGCACTAATCAAACATATAATGGCTTATTATTCAATATACTTATATACTGCAAAGTATAGACAGACAACACATTCTCAAACGAACACTATAAAGTTGAACAATGAATGATTCCCAACTATAATATGGATCAAATCATAAAAACCGAAACTATAACATGGATCAACTATAACATGAATGATTCCCAACTATAACATGGATCAAATCATAAAAACGGAAACTATAATTTATAAACGGTCGCGCTAGGCGGATGCTATTTGCTCGCCACTTTCACGCAGGCTGAGTTGGGTCAGTGATGTGGCAGGGGAGTTGGATTTTATTGATTCCACGTATCAGTTTCAAGAGAGATAAAAAGAGTACCACCAAAACGCTCTGCAACTCCCTCAATCACTTTTCTTCAAAAAATTTCCAGATTCTTCCAGCAACAATTTTGATCCAATTTTACTTCAAATTTTATTGACTTATCGAAATACATCAATCTCTAATTTCATTTTGTTCGAAATTAGAAAAATCGCGTTATCAATTGTTTGCTAAATCGATCGAATTGATTCGATTAAAAATTTTACACTTCAGTTTGATAACGAGTTCAGGTTATACAGACAATCTCTCGAAATTAAGTTAATTTGAAGAAACTCACTGAAAAGGCTAAAAGAAAAAAAAAAACAGAGAATGGTCGGGAATGGAGTTGATGTTTTCTATTTGGTTTTTTCTTTGGAGGTGACGGAACTGCTATTCTCACTGGTAAGTGGTATCTAACTAAATTCCTTAGTTGGGTTTTCCTATTTTGATTGTTTTCTTTACTGTGTTCTTATTAAAGTTTGCTTACAATCAGTAAATTAATGAATTGCTTACTTACGGTAGGTGTTTGATGAAATTCCTCACAGAACCAAATACATGGTAATGGATTGTTTAAAGGAGATCTTGTATGGAGTTTTATTGATTCACGAATTTGAATGGTATTGGTTCATATAGAACTTGATGTATTTGTACTTGCATATATGCTTAAGTGGTATTGGTATTAAATATGACGGTTCATTTCAGTGGAGAAAAGATGCTTTGGGAAGACAGTAAAAGTAGCAGAAAGATTTAGTGCCGCAATGTACAACTGCGCATCCATTGGTGAAAATGATCATGGGCTGTGAACTTTATTATGTACTGGACTACCGTCTATGCTCTGCTAAATGAACTTGTAATTCTCCTACTGACAAATGACAATATACTGCTTGTAATTTATGTCTATGCTCTGCTAAAAGAGCTTGTAATTATCTTGCTTACAAGTGACAATATACTGATTGTAATCGGTGTATGCTCTGCCAAAAGAGCTTCCATCAAATACAATTTGCTGCTACTGTTAAACATTTCTGGATACATATGAGCATTTTGATTGCTGAGATATATGAGAAAATATTAGGGTGTAAAGATTTTCTTCGTATGAGTTCTAACTCTTCAAGTCTTGATGAAAATATTAGGGTCAAAAGATTTCACGGGATTTTGATATGGGCGAGGGAAACAAGGGTTTCAATGTAATTTGAATAAACGGCTGAGATTTAGATCTAGTTTTTCTCCGTCTTATACATTCATCACCTACGTGTAAAGTCTAAAACTCCGTCTAACCACTGCCACGATGGAGTGCGGGGAAATAGTGTGAATAAAGCGCGTTTTCTATCATTTTCCATTTATAAATCCGTTGTACCCGCCTTGTATGTTCTCATTTCAGAAATTGAAAAAGGAGATTAAATTAGGGTTTCGATAGAATGAAAAGGTTTACTGTTATCACGGCCTTCATATAGTTTGCGTTCATTCGAACGGCAGAATAAAGCTACTTCCATTGATGCTTCAGAATCTACTCCCTTTCTCTCTTTTCAGTTCTCAGGGATAAGGACGAGCTCAATCTGATCGTGTTTGGTATGGTATTTTATGTGAACAGTCACAGCCGAAGATTTACAAAACTATATGAACTTTTCTAAATGCTCCATTACTTCCAGGTCCTGTAACATTAAACAAAAGATAAACAATAAGAATTTTTATCTGATCTATCTACAAAACTACTAACACAGTAAGAAAGTAAGAATTCAAAGAAAAACGGCAACAAAAGGAAAGCCCAAAACTTATATAAAACTCGATACCTGAAATTGTCTGATTTCAAAACTATTAAAGCATTTAGAGAAATCATATTGGCCGGAACTCTCTAATCGTTTTCCATTTTCCTGGTTTTCTGAAGTGTTTGGAAGACAACCAAATAGTTTCCCCTCTTAGTTCTCTCTCTACCTCTCCTTCCCAATTTTGGCATGAAACGTGGGGAGCTGAAACATCACCTAAGCCACGCGTGTGATCCGACTCTAGATCATGCCTAAACATCACCTCTCAACCGTAGATTTATCTTTTTGAGAACAAATCTGGACCACCACTAACACAGGTAAACTTAGCCAAACTGTGTTTTGTACTGTTGATTTGTTCATGATCAAACCGATTTTAGAACTTAACCCACTCAAGTATGCGAACGGGTACGCATGATCACTATCAAGTAAAGCGGAGTTAACGATCGTGTAATTTATTTTAAATTATAATAACAACAATTATAATTGAGGAAAAGAAAAGTAAATGACACGACAAGATTTTGTTAACGAGAAACCGCAAATGCAAAAAAAACCGGGACCTAGTCCAGAATTGAATACTCTCAGAATTAAGCCGCTATACAAAATCTAAACCAACTTCGTATAGTTGAGACCAAGAGACTAACCCTAGTTCACTTAGTTTCTTCAGTATCTTTGTGCTTTCGACTTCGATGAGTGCACGCACTGGAACAATTCTTTTGGATCATATTCCAAACAGTAAAGGAACAACAGATCTGTTTGGTAACAACTCTATTGATTCTTTAAGATAAAGATATCTCAAGTCATATGCAAAGCCTCTTCCGTGTAAACTAATAACTTCTTTGCCTGGTTAGATCAATCCAATCTCTACTACCTAAGTAATAAGATTCGGATTTGTAACAATCAAAATAGATCTCAAGAGAACTATTAGGTATTACCGATCTCACGCAACTAATCAATCGAATAAATCTGATTCTACTTGGATCCCATCCGATCAAGGTTTGTGCTACACAAAGATACGAGAAACCAATAAGAAATCTTCATTAATCTTCAATTAAACCTGCACAACATCACTTGAATCTCTTGTGATCAATCACGCACAGAACGGAGTCTGTTAACAATGAATTATCACAAGATGTCTTTAGATCTACAAACATTTCTAAAGATCCCGTCGATACTTCGATCTAGTTTGAATGAATCTTATATCAGAAGAGAAGATTCTCAAGAATAAACAAACTATCTAGGTGCAATCAAATTTACAACAACCGTTGGTAAATCAAATCAACCGAAAACTAAGCAGCAATTATCTAGTTTCCCACCAACCGTATTCGTAGAGCTTCTTGATCCCACAGAAGTCTTTAAACTAGCGGTTGTAAGAGATTTCGCCTAATTAGGGTACTTTCCTATCCGAATAGACGGCTCCACCAGAAACAACAAAAAGATGAAGTTTGCCTGGTTCTTAGGATAGTTTGCTAGAAATGCAAACTTAGGTATTTATAGACCAAGGATGTTTGGACACCAAGGAATTTCCAAAACCGAAAGTATTCTCAAGATATGCAATAAATACCCATTTGATTTTCATAATTCCAGCAAATGCTTTGTCCAATATTTTCCGAAATCTTTCAACAGAAAATCTCCAATTAGTAAATGCACATTACTAATTTGTATTCTCTAGAGATATGCATTTAATTGCTGGTAATTAAAGCATACAAAACTAACAACCTTAATTAAAAGATTCTTAATTTATTTCGGTAGGGATCTCCTTGAGTAATTAAGGAATATCTTTGAACAATAAAAGATAAGAGTTAATGTTCGTGTTCAAAGTATGTTGACATCTTTTCTTTGTAAATCCTCTTTCATATTTACAATCTTGGAATCGATCATACCATACTTCCAAACAAGTTTAGAATTGGTTCATCTGTATTCCAAGACAACTGTGTGATTGATCAAATATCAAATCACATTCATGGGTTCAATCGGTTCTACCAATCATTGAGATCGGTTATACCTTAATATGGAACACTTGTGATCGGTCACACAAGTTACCAGGATCGATTACATCAGTTACCATGATCGGTTACATCAATTACCAGGACCGGTTACCATATACACATGGTATTTCTTGTGATAGGTCACACCAGTCACTAGGATCGGTTACACCAATTACTAGGACCGGTTAAACCAATTACAAGGATCGATTACACAACTCTATTGTGATCAGTCACACCAATTACTAGGATCGGTCACACCAATTACAAATATCGATGACACCATCTCAGGTGATTACTTAGGATCGGTTACACTAATTAATCAAAACTAGTCATACCAAATCATAAGTCAGGCATTGTGATTAGTTATACCAAGATACATAACAAGTTACGATCGTTTTTACCATCTCATACATATTGGTAATCCAAAGATTTGCAATGAATAACAATACCAATAAGCCTAGAGATTTTCCTTTCGATTCATAAAACAAGTTCATGAATGTACTTCCTTTAAACAAATATAAAAAATTGTTTCCTAGGATGAAATCTTCACCTTTACCCATTCACATAATCATCACAGCATTCATAAGATTATATCGATGTCATATCTACGAAGTTCAAAAGATAAGCGTTATACTTCGTAGCCTAATTCCTTAATACATGATCATGTCTCACTACTAGAGTAAAATATTCATTCACAGCTTGGCAGTTATGTTTTCAATATAGCACAACTTGAAATATATGTTAGGGATGAAACAGTTCAAGTCAATATTACTAACCTCAAGAGGAAGGATGATGTCGTCGTTGTAGATCGTTACTTATTCACGTTCTTCAGGTATTTGAGTAATAGTTGTATGTCTCAGTATTCCTAGACTTTCTAGTCTAACCTATACGAAGTTGTCTCTAGTACATAATCAAGCGACTCTTAGATGAGTTTTGATTCACTAAAATATGACAACCATACTTGACATACCAACGCTTGGTGGGTTCAACCGAGCTATGCTCTAACAAGTACATTCATGAACTCGTTTCGTGAATCAAAAGGGATATCATTAGGCTTATTGGTCCGGATATTCATTGCAAATATTTGGATGACCAATATGTGTGAGATGGTAGAACCGATCTTAACTTAGGTTATATATCTTAGTATAACTAATCACAATGCCTGACTTATGATTTGGTATAATCAGTATATGTTAATTGGTGTAACCGATCATAAGTAATCACCATGTGATGGTATGATCGATCCTTGTAATTGGTGTGACCGATCCTAGTAATTGGTGTGACCGATCATGAGTGTATGTGTTCGGTCCTTGTAATTGGTGTAACCGGTCCCCGTAACTAGTGTGACCGATCACAAGTAATACCATGATGGAACCGATCCTTGTAACTTCTGTAACCGATCCTAGTGACTGGTGTGACCAATCACAAGTTTTTCCATATTTAGGTATAACCGATCCAAGTGATTGGTAGAACCGATTGAACCCATGTATGTGATTTTGTATGGTCAATCACATAGTAGTCTTGGAACACAGGCAAACTAATTCTAAATTTGTTTGGAAGTGTGGTATAACCGATCCCAAGAATGCAAATCCATGTAAATATGAAATAAGGATTTGCAGTGAAAAGATGTCAACATACTTTGAACACGAGCAGTAACTTTTATTATTTACTGTTCAAAAATATTCTTTGGTACTCAAGGTGATCTTGTGCCGAAATAAATTAATAATCTTTTAATTAAGGTTTTTGGTTTTATATGCTTTAATTACTAGCAATTAATGCATATCTCTAGAGAATAAAAATTAGTAATGTGCATTTACTAATTAGAGATTTTCTATTGAGAGATTTCGGAAATATTGGACAAGCATTTATTGGAATTAGGAAAACCGAATTTGACATTCATTGCATATCTTGAGAATATCTTTGGTTTTGAAAATTCCTTGGTGTCCAAACATCCTTGGTCTATAAATACCTAAGTTTGCATTTCTAGCAAACTATCCTAATAGCCAGGAAAACTTCATTTCTTTTTGTTTCTAGTAGAGCCGTCTATTCAGAGAGGAAAGTATCATAATTAGGTAAAGTCTCTTATGACTGCTCATTTAAAGATTTCTGTAGGATCAAGAAGCTTTACGAAACCCGTTGGTGGGAAACTAGATAATTGCAGTGTTATTAGTTTTCGATTGATTTGATTGACTAACGATTTGTTAAAAATTTGATTGCACCTAGTTTGTTTATTCTTGAGAATCTTCTCTTCTGATATAAGATTCACTCAAACTAGATCGAAGTACCGACGAGATCTTTAGAACTGTTTGTAGATATAAAAACATCTTGTGATAATCCATTGTTAACACACTCCGTTCTGTGTGTGATTGATCACAAGAGATTCAAGTGTTGTGCAAGTTATTATTGAAGATTAAGGAAGATATGAAGACGAATAAGATTTATTATTATTTTTCGTATCTTGTGAATTTGTGTGCACAAACCTTGATCGGCTGGGATCCAACTAGAATCAGATTTATTCGATTGATTAGTTGTGTGAGATCGACATTATCTATATTTCTCTTTCGGTGCGAATCTATACTTGACTATTTCAGTAGTTAAAGTTAGATTGATCTAACCAGACAAATGAGTTTATTAGATTAAACAGAAGAGCCTTTGTAAACTACTCATCTAAATCTTGTAGCAAGATTGATTAGAGTGGTTACCAAACAGATTCTTCCTTTGTTGTTTGGAATACGATCCAAAGGATATGTTATTCACGTGCGTGACTCAAGAAGTCGAAGGCGCAGGGATATTGAGGGAACTAAGTAGCTAGGGGTAGTCTACTTGGTCTCAACTATACGAAGTTGGTACTAGATTTTATATAGCGGCTTAATTATGAGAGTATTCAAAACTGGACTAGGACCCGGGGTTTTTCTGCATTTGCGGTTTCTTCGTTAACAAAATCTTCTCGTGTCTTTTACTTTGATTTCTGCATTATAATTGTTTATTATAATAAAGTAAAATACACATATACGTTAACTCTGTATTACTTGATAGTGATCTTATAGAGTTTGGTTATTACCGAACTTATTATCAAGTAACACACTTTGTTGCAGTATTGTCTCGATATTGTATCCATAGTCAATCACACAAGTTATCTTGTTGTTGTATTTTCTCGATCTCGTATCCATAGACAATCACACAAAGGGTGAACCGAATTGTAGCATTTTCTCGACTTTTCCCATAGACGATCACATTCGGTAGAGGACTTATAGGTTGAAACAAAAAGATTATGGTGTATTTGGGTACCCTCGTCTTTTTAGTAATCAACCCCCAATAGCAGTTTTAATTGATTCAAATCCGTTAAAAATTGTAACTTAATCTGTTTTTTGTTTTATTAGTTACGGCTGAGAAGTTTTGTCATGCAAGCCATAACACATATGAACGGCCGTGAAAAATATCCCTTTCAAGCCGTAATAGACGGCTACGGTTGGAAATCTAAGAAATTCAAGCCGTAACTTTGGACTACGGCTGGTTGAGGATGAACTCCTAGCCGAATCATCATCCAGGGTCACCTGTGTATCCTTAACGATAATAAACCCAACCGTGAAAACAAAAAACAGCTGGGTTTGGTGTCGACACTCTCAACCAATTCATTTATTGTGTTTTTTTACTTGGACCACTATGGTTGAGTCTTTAAACGGCTAGTTTTCAAAAGAAAAAAAAATAGTCGTTGGGGCATTAAACTCTATAGAAGGAGACCCTTATATCGTCTCTTCGTCACCGAAATTCTAGTTTTAAGATTTCATATTCATTCTCATCTATTTCTCATCCAAAAAAATAAGAAAAAACACCATGGTGACTCCCTACCCTTATTTTGAAGATTCTGCTATTATCAGAGCATGGGTGATGGTCAAACAACAAGATGAAGATCTAGACATTGACATAGATCAAACATATGAATCTTTTTGGAACCGTATATTCATAATTTTTATGGCATTAAAAGAGAATCAAAACTCATGCACTTTGGAAGTTGTTAAGGAGAGATTCAAAGAGATATTCGAAGAATGCGAAACTTTCAGAAAGGAAATGAAATCCGTAAAGGAAGCTAATCCCACTATGACGGGTGCTATAAGAGTAAGTATTTCAATGAATGGACATGCGTAATACGAATTTTTGAATATAACTCACTAACTTATATTTGTTTCGTGTTTTCAGGGGGGTGGGCGGGCAGGATGGCTCGTGCCAGATACGAGGCTATCAACGGGAAAAAGTTTGAGCAGTATGATAGCTATCGTATCTTGGAAAATTCTACCTATGATTTCAACTTATATGAATAAGTGTTTGAGTGTGATGATCTACACAATGTATTTTCCTTCAATGTTATGATATTAAAAAATATAATATTTCTAATTTCAATAGAATTGTGTTTGGTCTATTGTGTGTTTTGGAAATTTATAGTTATTTTCGGCTAGGTTTTCTGAAACAAGTACCTAGCCGTTTTGACCTAAATGGAAGAAAAACTGAAATTATCATATTTACGGTTTGGATAATGGACCATGAACAAACCATAATCAATACAACAACTGCGTCCTTAGCCTTTCCTGGCCGTAACTTTTTTTTTACAGTAGAACATATGGTTTGGAATTTGATTTTTCGGCTGGGAAATAACAAGTTACGGTAGATTATTCTGTCCATTAACTCTGATTTCCAGCACTACAGTTGGCTTACCTAGTCATATTTCTGAATTGTGTTGCAACAAGTTATTCATCAAACTTTTCAATTGCATTCATCAATTTATAATGTTACCATTACATAATTAAGCCGCATTACATCCATAATACCTAAACGGAAAAAAAAATAAACTTAGAGTATTACATATAGTAAACCTTTGTTGAAATGGTCAAGAAACTCTTTCGTGATCCAATAGCATTGCTCATGCTCAAATTCTTTGCGACAAATATATTGGTATCGGGAAAGAGCCAAGGCTTCCTACAAAAAATAAATCAGGATTAAGTTATTATATTATTCAAAACTTACTTGATGAACAACTTTTGCACATACTCACTCTTCTGAAAAAGGAAAATTCTAGACTCTTCACCTTCACCCGTTCCAATTGCCCCCTTAAAACTTCCATTTCTAGATAGATCTCCTCGAACATTTCCTTTATTTGGTTCATTGAACTTCCATTTTCATTATCATATATGGACATAAAGACCATAAATGCACGGTTCCATTGAGAATCACTACTTCCATCCACGTTAATGCCTTGATCTTCGTCATGTTTTCTGAACGTGAGCGTCGCTCTAACAATCGCAACATCCTCCTCGGTAGTGTAGCGAGTAGCCATGTTTCTTCTTCTTTGTTGAAGAAATTTGAGAGTTTGAAGAAATTTGAGAGTTTTTGTACAATTACTTTGTTGGAAAAGGGTCTTTTTATAGGAAAAATGACCCAACGGCAAAAAATAGTCGTTCCTAGAAAAATCCAATGCAATTACTCAATGCAATCTCAGATTTACGGCTGGGATTTTTAGAAGAGACACAGGCGTAATATAGAGACAGGTATTGCAGATAAACTTACGTCTGGGACCTGTATGAATCCGCTGGGAAAATTCATAGTTACAGCTATATCTACACCAAAACTCAGCCGTAGGTTCTTATACGGACTGGTCTCCATTCTAGATCCTGGAAGTAAATATGGGATTGCATTTGAATTGACTTGGAAAGTTCATATTTACGGCTTGGTAAAGGTTATAACCCATCCGTATGTACTTACGGCCTGGTCTCTTCTACAAATCCCAGCGTAAATCTGAGATTGCATTGATTAATTGCATTGAGTTTTTCGAGGAACGTCTATTTTTTTCTTCAAAAAACTAGCTGTCGGGTCATTTTTTTCCTATAAAAGACCCTTCCCCAATAAATGAATAGTGCAAAAACTCTTAAATTTCTTCAAACTCTCCAATTTCTCCAACAAAAAAATAGAAACGTGGTTACTCGCTACATTGCCGAGGAGGATATTGCGATTGTTAGAGCCAGTAAAGCATCACGAAGATAAAAATATTTACATTGATGAAACTTCCGATTCTTTTTGGAACCGTGTGTGTATAAACGGAAATCATAATGGAAGATCGATGAGGCTCATTAAGAAAAGATTCGAGAAGCTCTTTCCACAATTGGAAGCTTTCAAAGAGGAAATGAAAGAAGTAAAGGAAAACAATCCCAATATCCCACGTGCTCAAAGAGTAAGTTTGTCAATAATTCGTCCATCAAATATTGTTTTGAATAATATTAACTTATAATTGTTTTGTTTTTCAGTGGGAGATGATCGAATCCGATTATGAGGATGTCCATGACAAGAAGTTTGACCTTCATGGTTGCTATCATGTCTTGGAAGAAAGTACTTATGTTGATTTCGATCACTATTATTAAGAACCATATTTGCAGTGTAATGATCTTTTCTTTAAAGTTTATACTATGAAATATGTATGCCTTTCTGTTTCAATAAAATGCTATGAAATATGTATGCCTTTTTCTTTTTCTCTAAGCCTAAAAATGGCACAATTATATAAACACAAGGAAAATTTCTAGTTTTTTGCAAATACAAAACCACAAACGGGTAGGAAAGTCTCAACCGAGTTGGGATTTGATGGCTAAAAAAACTTCAAAACCTAACTGTTAAACGAACACATGGATGGAAAAAAAGTGTCATGGCTGGGACACTACTGCCACGGTTAGGAACTCGTAGCCGAATCAAAAGAAAAATTTCTAGTTTTTTGCAAATACAGAACCACTAACGGCTAGAAAAGTCACTATCGAGTTGGGCCTTTACTGCTAGAAAAACTGCAAAGCCTAACCGTTATAACAACATACGACAGGGAAACTAGTATCACAGTGTGAGTGGGGAAAAACGATTTGATGGTTTTTACGGAATTGAAGAGTCGACCGTGTGGAGACTCCTTGAACCGAGCAAAATGTTGAACCTCACACAGATGCACTGCAAGAAGGGAGTGCTTTAAGTTCGAGAGATCAATCTGTAAGACCCCGGCCTAAACCAAGAACAATGGTCGTTCCAGAGTCAATTCGGTCACAAGAGAGGATGGGTTGATCTGTAGGAGGGAAGCTGAGAAATGCGTGAGATCAATGGTGATCTGAGATTATAGGTGTGTTGTGAATTCAGCGTGAAAATGCTCTGAATGGTTGAATTTTGCTCAATTGATAGTAATTTATGTGAGTTCGTGTAGACGAAAGATTGTCTGTATGAACTTTGATGAGAAATTGCTCGTTTTGGCGAATGTTGTTCGATTGTTCGAAAAACCTCTGTCTTTTCAATCAGGATTCAGAGACATTTTATAATACCGTAGTTGAAAACACCATGATCCCATGAGGTGTGACAGTTGCTGGAATCAGAGAATGGGAAATGGGGAAATCGTGTTAAAACCAATTACTCATCGTGCGGAGACTTGGTTAACTTTCCACCCACTACTTTGCTGACTCTTCCAACTGATTGCACGACTTGCTCACATTCTCATCATGGGTGAACACACGTGCCGTAGACCGCCAGACCAAAACCCTAGTTAGTATCCCCCCAGTGACACGATTGAAATCTCGTGATTGTGGAGTCAGTTGCTGACTTTATGGGACGATGATTCCATGTATTGCTGAGTTGAACATGATTAGCAAATGTTTCGAAACTCATGAATTTAATGTGTCTGCTGAGACGAGGTATCATTATAACCTAAGACGAGCAAAACTGTGTTGCTAAATTTTTGAATATTGGTAGTTGAACCAATATTCTTTGATTTGAGCAAATATTTCTAGTCTGAGCGAATATTGCTAATTGAATAAATATTGCCGGTTCGAACGAATATTGTTAGTTCGAGCAAATATTGTTCTTTTGATGAATTGTTGGTAGCTGGACCAAATAAAATATTAATTTAAGTTACTGACTGCTGGGTCGAGAAAAATAAATATGAATATCAATCATGGAATCAACATAAAATTACCAGAGTGTTCGATTCTGCACAAAATCACGTTTCTGCAGAGCTCTGGATTCAAAACCCTAATTTTACCGAAATGATGACTTATTGCAAACCAACACGGGACCGGCTACATGGGATGACGAGTTCACCATATAACGCCCAGATGCTCGAATGAGCAAAAAATAACAAAGTCTCTTGGGACCAGTTGGTGAAAGAATGATTAAATGCTGGTTTAATCATTTACTGAAATAATGCTCGTATGAGCAACAAATCATAAAACCTGATGTAGAAAATATGAGGGGCCGACCAAGAGGTCATGAGACCGGCTCTTGATGGTCGTGGGACCAGTAGATGATCGTTTGAGCGAACTTCCAATTGTTTGGAAAGAGTTCGAACCTAATATGAACAACTGAGCAAATTAGGTTAAAATCATTAAAACATGCGGGACCAGCTGTTTGCAAGCCTCAGGGTCACCTTTGGTCAGTCAAGGGGATGTGCCCGTGTTACCACAGTGTTCGTGCTTCAGTCTTGAGAATTTTGATATTTTCTGATGCACGTTTGAGCAACATTTGGAGAAAATATGCAAAATCCATGGTTTTGCTGAAACCGGAAAAAATACATGAGATGATGTAAATAATAAATAAAACATGGGATTTCAAGGTGTGGGACCGGAACGGCTAGGGCATGGTCGTCCGGTTGACAGACGCGGTCCCACATGTTTATCCCAGTTTTATGTGATTTTATGTGTTTTCTCTGATTTGAGGGAAATTTCATGAAACTGGAGAGTTTGGTGAAATTAGGGAACTCTCATGAGAGATAAAATAATAATAAAATAGGGAATGGGAATGTGGGACCGGCATGGCTAAGACATGGTCGGTCGGCCATGAGCGTGGGTCCCAAGCCATCTTCCCAATTTTATGTAATTTTTTAATGATTTTAGCTAACTTTCATAAAATCAAAAGGATTTGTTGAAAACCAAGATATTTTGTTGAAATCAGGGAGTTTTCATGAAATCAGAAAACAAAACACTAAATAATAATAAAATAATGGGTCTGTGGGACCGGCTAGGGCATGGCTGGCCGGCTAGAGCCCGGTCCCACAAGTTTTTCCTAATTTTTTAATATTTTCCATGATTTTAGAGAAAATACATGAAATTAGGTAATTTCAGGGAAAATTCATAAAATCAAGGAATTTTCATAATTTGAGAAGGAATAATAAAATAATGGGACGTGAGGTGTGGGACCGACCACGACCAAGGCATGACCGGCCGGCCGGCGGTCCCGCGACACCTTTCCCTAATTTTATTATTTTTTGATAAAATCATGTGATTTAGATAAAAATACATGAAATTGGGTAATTTTCATGATTTTAGGGAAAATTCATAAAATCAAGGAATTTTCATAATTTGAGAGAAATAATAAAATAATGGAGACGTGAGGTGTAGGACCGGCCACGACCAAGGCATGGCCGGCTGGTGCTCGGTCCCGCGACACCTTTCCCTAATTTTATTATTTTTTGATAAAATCATGTGATTTAGATAAAAGTACATGAAATTAGGTAATTTTCATGATTTTAGGGAAAATTAGTAAAATATGATAAAAAAATATAAAATTGGGTGTGGGACTGGTCACGGCATGACCAGGCCGGTTGGTGAGCCCAGTCCCCTGGCGCCTCTGCTAATATTTTTACTATTTTTCCTTCCTATTTTGCATAGGTTCCTCGTTCATTCGTATTTTCTGAAATATTCGTTTGTGCATTCAAAATGCTGGTCTGTGTATTATCTGCTAATTACACTTGCACCATTTTGTTAGGGCTTATTCGATGCCCATATGCCTGTTCCGTTGAATATTTGTTACTAACCTGTGGAATTCTGCTGGGAAGAACCACAGATTGAAGTAACGAAATATAACGAGGAATCGTAGAATATTGCTGACTATTCAGACGATTAATTGACGACTCGTAGAATATTGCTGGATATTCAGATGATTTAAGATAATTAATTGCTGGCTCTATACTAGAAGGGCTTCCTGTCTAGGAGCATTAATTATCTGAGGGTTGAGCAATATGAACTTGCTGGAGTGTCATATTCCTCTTGCATAGTCGGGAAAATCTGGTTACATCCCGAAGACGTTGTCGCTCTATACTAGCAGACATGCTGTCTAGGAGCCTCCCAATCTTTCGATTCTATACAGTATGAGATGTGCCGTGGCCTCAGCTGAGAGACTGCACATCTTCATCTTCTCTGAGAGACTTTCTCCATCAGAGGTGGCATGAGATTTCATGCACAGAGACATGAGTCTCGATACTCATCTGATTGCCGGATCCGGAGTAATTACTGAAATTGCTCAGTATTCATGAGATGTGCCGTGGCCTCGGCTGAGAGACTACACATTTATACGTACTCTGAGAGACAACCTTCTCAGTCAGAGATTTATGACATGAGCTTTCATGCTTTAATGAGAGACATGAGTCTCAATACTCATCCGGTTGCCGAATCTGGAGTATAGTTTCACAATTATACCCTTTGTCGAAAATCCACCATCTACACACGGTTAGGAATTCGTAGCCGAATCAAAATAATTTTTTTAGTTTTGTCCAAAAACCTCCTAGCCGTAATCAACCCAGAAGCAGATTTCCTAAATCCTAAATTTATCAATCTTACCTATTAAACCAATCTAAAGGTATTATAAATGGTGGGTTTTTCAATTCTTAACATTCAGAGATTTACTGGTGTTTGAACAGATTCATTCACCGAATCTTCAGTTTGTGGTCCAATACCTACATCGAAATTAGAATCATAACCAGTTGATGGTGGATTAAATTCAAATCATCCTTATCTGGTCATCTTGAGAATCATTTTTGAGAAGAAGAAATGAGGTTAGTGAAATAATTTTGGTTTTTGAGTTTTGGATTAATTATGGTTTTAGGTAATAGAAATAATTAAAGGGTAAATTTGACTTTTAACACTTATTTGGTCTCCCCTTAGCCGCTTAGAGCAAGTCTTATGGTGGAAGAGTTTCATCTTCCATCTTCCACGCCACCTCAGCATTTGGAATTGTGGATGGAAGCGCAAGTGTAGTGGTGGAACAACAAAAACGCTAATCTTAATAGCGTTGAGCGCTAATCGGAATAGCGCTAAAAAAACGCTATTCAGAATAGCGATCAACGCTATTAAGATTAGCGTTTTTTTCTCAGCCGTTAGATTTTCGATGCCTCATTTCAAATCTACGGATAAAAAAAAACGCTATTCTGAATAGCGTTGAGCGCTATTCTGATTAGCGCTTTTCGTCTTCTAGTGTGCTATTCTGATTAGCGCTTTTCGTCTTCTAGTGCGCTATTCTGAATAGCGTTTTACGCTAATATGATTAACACTACTATGGATTCCACGGACTATTCCACGAAACCATGGAACATTGCTTGGATTTTTCATGAAAAACACCAATTTGGAAGCCACTAAACTTGACATTCCACAATTTTCCACACTTGCAATAGGATGAATTCCACCAAAGACTTGCTCTTATAGGATACTAATAGGATTCTTATTAAAACTGTATACTTCGATTATTGTCGGTAGTCAATGAAAGTTATACTGAACTTTAAATCCACGGGTAACAGCATAACCAGCATGGTCAACTGTAGTAGACATAATAGGGGTAGTGAAGAACTAGAGTCTGAAGTCCAGATTGTGGCTAATACTAAGGCTCTGGTCACTAACTTACTAGATGTTAAGATCAATATAGCTCTGAGTACCCGGAGTGATAGGAATATAGGGGGGATAGCACTAATGCTTTCTGATTTTGCAGGTAAGATCTCAGAGGCAAGATGCAGATGCTTTGAAGCAGGAACAGGGGAAGAAATAGAAGATATAGCTGCTTCCATGACGATCCAGTGGGCACGTCAACTTAATCATCCCCATGTTGAAGTTAAGAGTGACAGTGTGAAAGTCCTTGAAGCAATTAGAGGTCAATTACAGATGGTGAAAAAAGATATATCAGGGTTGTATGCAGACAACGAGAAGAATTTTTTGGTTTGTATTGGGAACTTAAAAAAACTTAGTCTTATTTCAATAAATGAAAACCACTTGGCAGACCTGTTAGCCAAAAGGTGTGTGGAAAAAAATTTGTGTAAGCAGTGGAAGGAACCACACATAAACTCTGTTTTCGTGAGTCTTCTCCAAGAAGGTGAAAACTTGAACTATAGTATGTAACAGCAGGGAATGCCCTGGTTTGTTTATTAAAAAAAAAATAATTATTGTCGGTAGTCGGCACCGTTAATAGAGAAATGAGACATTTAAAAAGAAAAAGAAAAAACATCTTACCTAACTTTCTTTAAATTCAGCAAATCCAACTGAATCATACGGTTGAAATGAAATCGTGTTGAGTTTATCAAAATTGGTTCTTCAGAAATTGATAACAAACCTCACTGACTTAACACATAGTTATTGAATTGTCACTCATTGTTGAGGTTAGTCAGAATAAGCCCTTCTCCTTCTCTTCTTTAACATCTCTCTTTAACTTCTGATTCATTGTTGGTTTCAATTAATTTTGGATCCTAATTCATTTTTGCTTTAGTTTGTCGGATTGATTCTTTACCCCAAATCTTATCGTAAAATTTTAAATTTATTTCTAATAAATTAATGATTTCTATTTGTTTTGTTGTTTACTCTTATATTCATTAAAACCTATCTTTGTCAATCTTATTAATGCTTCTTTATTACTATCTAATTTAGGATCTTTACTCAATCTTATTCTACTTATTGTACTGTGTTGTTAATTTTCCATTTTTGTTAACAGAAATTCTCTTGAAGAAGTGTTCAAGGGTTTTAGTGGGTTTTCAGCTTGTAAATAGAGGCAAATTATATAAGGGTTTGTCTAGGTATACTTTCTCTGAAACTTGGGGTTTTATCGGCAATTTTGAATTTCCTAATAATCTAAGGGTTTTTCTTGATGTTTGTTTGTTTTGATCAGTTAAAAGGAAGGAGTAAGTTAATGTTAAGATTGATTCTCGATTGATGGCAGAATTATCTGGACCTAGGTTGTATAGTTGTTGTAATTGCAGAAATCACGTTGCTTATCATGATGATGTAATGTCTAAAGCTTTTCAGGTAAACCTTTTAACTCAGGCACTTCATATTATCTTCTTGATGATTTTATCTTGAATTTGATAATGGGGTGGGATTCCTGTTTCAATTCTTGCTTGTATATAATTTTACTTTGTAGATTTTGATGAGCAGGCTTAATAGAATGAAAAAGTAATCATCTTTTAAGAAAAAAACTAGAACTTGGGATGTGCTTTAAGCAAGCTTAATACCAGCGCATACATTCAGAGTTATATCCGGAAACTATTGTCAAGATTTACTGTTTGGGTTGTCTCATTTCATACCAAATGAAGCCAACCTGTTTTCTAAGTAACCTTTGTTTAGAAGAGTGGATACTTCAATGGTATTAAACTTTCAAAATCATGAAGTGCGTAGAAGCTAGTTGCAGAACTAGATGTTGGATTGTAAAAAATATTAGAGAAGAGGTTTTTTATACTGAGGAGATTTAGGTTTATTACTTTAGTTTATTCTTTTATGGGCATTTTCATTTTTTGCTACAAATGAATGGACATGAACTTGTTTAAAGGGTAGTAATAGTTTGTTCTTTGTCTTGTTTATTTCGTGGCCATCCTTACTCTGTAACGGTTAGATGAATTATTTATGAAATCCTTGAATCAATATCCAACTATTTTTGAATTTTATCCTTAGGGGAGACATGGTCGAGCATTTTTATTCTCTCATGCGATGAACATAGTGGTGGGACCCAAAGAAGATAGGAATTTGATGACTGGGCTTCATGCAGTTGCTGATGTCTGCTGCTGTGATTGCCGTCAGGTGTTGGGTTGGAAGTATGAACGAGCTTATGAAGAATCACAGAAGTACAAAGAAGGGAAGTTCATACTGGAAAAGTCAAAAATCGTAAACGAAAATTGGTAAATCCCTTGCACCATCTCTAGTTTGTGTGCCTCATTGGTTATGTATGAATTGTGTGTATATATGTATGTATGCATCCCCATGTTCACGTTTGTACAGAAAATCGTCATCAATTGGAAGACTCTGTGATTGTGCTTCTTAGTTCATTCATATGTCTGAAAGTTGTGTTTTGTGTTCTCTGTGGATAAACTTCACCTCTGATGATGTCGTAATTTAATCTTAATGCAGTTCATGTTTATGCCAGTTATCTGTTTTCTGGATTAAATCGTGACCTTTAACCGAACTTGACAAATAGATTACTTTGTGTTCATGCTGGTGTTATGTTTATCGAGTCGAAGTGTAGTAAGCCTCTATATTGGGGTGGTCTAAGATTGTTACTTCGTGGATGTAGAACTTCATGACTATTATCTTGGTTGGCATAGGTAGTGATCGAGTGAGTCTCAGATCCTTCAGCTTGATCTCTTTTGTTTGCTAAATTTTCGCATTAATCATCCTGCATCAAGCCTGATATAGTATTTATTTGGCAAAACATTATGGAAATCTTTGGTGCGGTATATTTCATGATGCAGGATAACATCGTTGTGTAAGATTCATAGATTTACCTATTGTTGACAAACTCCCGCATTCATTTTTGGTTGAACATCTTTTGAAAGTTATGTGGAAGTGATTTGTGTGGTGGATTTGACTCGAGGGTAGGCATAGCTATGAGATCTCTTTCCGACAGATTATACTTTTAGGCCACTTCAGTCAGAGCCCTTGCTTCCTCATCCTTAATAACAAGTTTTTAACAAGTATGAGAAATCAAGATATTGGGTTAATCTCTAGTGTAGACACCAAGGAGGAATGGATTCATGAACATAAATGAGCTTCACTTGGTAGACCCACAATTTCTAGCTGTGTACTTCTTACCAATTCGAGTTAATCTCTAGTGTAGAGCACCGATATATGGATTCGTGAACATAAATGAGCTTGACTTGGTAGACCCACAATTTTTAGTTGTCCTTTTTAACAATTGGAGTTCGATTCAATTGATGCTTACATAAAAAATGATTGAATTGGTATTCATGCCGATGTGCAATGTTCACCCTATTTTTAGACTATTATTGTATTAAGTAAGTTATTATCCTAGTCAAATTTGATTACCCTGCTGGTGATGATCTTGAAGAGCAAGTTGAGATTTCATCAGGGTTATGTAACAACGGTCTAACAATTTATGTGCAGAACCGTTTATATTAAAGAACCAGAATTTGTGGTAATATGTATTTCGACAGCTCTTGACAACAGCATATTGTTATAGGCTCTCTCCTTTTTAACCTTAAGTTGCATGCATGATTAGGTGAAAACTGAAAACTCTACGTTTTATTTAAGATGGTTATTGAAATTGGTAGGAAATTTTCAATGTTGGTGTAGGTTAGAAGATAAGGGCTTTCTCAACAAGAAATTAGCCATAGATTTCATTTCAAATGGACTTTCTCAAAACTTCTTAGACAATTGAAAAGAGAGATTGAGTACACGCCTTATTATCCCTTTTATTGCTATATTTATTCATTATGATAAAAATTCTTCTTAAGATAAGTTCTGAGTCTTACTTACATATGGAACACAGTACTAATTAAGAGTCTTTAAGATGGAAATTGAGAATTTGACCAGTATCCTCCTATGTGGGGTTGCATTGTTAGTAGTCGACCAAAGTTTGAAATTGAGTGAATGAATAGAATGGAAAGAGTCAAAGTTGGCTACATATTGTACTCTCTTAAAAACCCTTAATTGTCTGTTAAGCTAACTGGTTCCCATATCTTCGTTGGAATATAATCACAACGAAAGAGCACAAGTGATGGAAAGAGGGGGTGCACAGAAAATGTACAATCATCTATCCTTATATAGAGCAAGAGAATGCGAGGGAGAATGGAGGGAAGAGGCAAGTAATTAAAGAACAGTAAAGAGAATAATGAATGAAACTGAAATAAATAGTTGGAGAGACGTGCATCCATACTCCGTGACAGCTTCTCCGGTTTAAGATCAAGCAAGCAATAACAAGGAAACCTATTTTGAGGCCTACTGAATTTTTTTGAGGCATACTAAATAATGCCAAAATAGGGTCACTAAATAAAAAACATTATCACCCCTTATCCACCCTTTTTGATAATGGCATAACTACCGTTACATAATTGGTGTTAATGATTATGATTAGATCTGATTAGCTAGGAATTTTAAGGATTGATTAAAAATTAAATTATTAGTGGTGAATTAGTAGATAAATCAAATTTATGTGAGAGATTTGGGATTTTGAGAGGAAGAAGAAGTGAAAAAAAAAACTTGGGTTTTGAATTTTGAGATTTTAGTGATTAGAAGTGATCAAAATGTGTGATTTAAATCATAAGTGTCTATACGAGGTTTAATTTCTTTTTATAAGTTGAATCTGTCAAAAAATTGAATTTTTAAAACCCAGATCTACTGACCAGATGAACAGTTCGGCTGATAACTTTTCAGCCGAACCTCCGTTTTTTGAAAATATACCTAGGTTCGGCTGACAAGTTATCAGCCGAACCTAGGTATATTTTCAAAAAACTGAGGTTTGGCTGAAAAGTTATCAGCCGAACTTCACTCTGTAACTGACGAATTTTGGTTCGGCTGATTCGAACAAAATCTAGCAAAGTCGCATTCGCCGAACATAGTGTTTCTCTAAATCATACACTAGGTTCGGCTCAAAATTGATACTCCAAGATCAGCCGAACTGATCTTCTGAAAACCTAATTTCATCTTTGAAATCATACTCTATCGATCAAACAAAATAAAATCAATCAAAAACAAGATGGGTTTGTTACACATACATTCTAAAATCATCTAAGAGCAATTGAGATTTGGATTTCGCACTCCAACATTGCTAACTTCGATTCGTGTTTGCTTTGCTTGATCAATTTCTTGCTTGAATTAGAGTCCAAGATGTTTGAGTTTAAAGTTTATTTTGATTTTTGATTTTAGGTTTTTGAGGATAAGGACACTCTAGTAATTTAAATTGTTTAAGGATATATAGGTAATTGCACTACCTTTAGACACCCCTTATAAATCCACCCTAGATGGTATAATGAATGAGTATGCCTCAAGAAAAATGAGTAAGCCTCAAAACAGGTTTCATAACAAGGGCGACCACCAATATGAAAAAAACGGGCCTTGGTTCCAAATTGTACAATGAATGCACAAAGTCATAGACTCCATCCGACTCATCTTCTATTTCTTTGGTTCCAAATTGTCCAACTGCAAAGAGGATAGATCCCAAAATGTTTTGCTCAAAGTGATACTGCAGCATGTAACATCCATCGTGCCCAACCTTTCTTACATTGGTTGTCGAGTGTTGGACAGGATGCACAGAAGGCATTGCACAATGAATGCACAAGGTAAGAAAGTCAAGGAGGTTCCAAGTTACTACCTCACCCGTTAAGCTTGCCGTTTTATCATTCAAAAATATAGGAGAAACATGAGATCAGTGTCTCTTTGTTTATAGTGTTTGTCTGTCGTCATCAGAGTTGACAATAAGGAAGGATATCAAGCAACTCAGCTACAGCACCCACCTACTTGTGCTCGAGACTTATTTGTAAATAATTTTCTGTAGTAAAACATAATTTATTGAACTTGAATAAAGTAAGTAAGTAACCCAGTTACAAAAATATACCCGTAGGTAACGTGTGTTGATATGTCTTTTCGCGATCTCAGCAATAATTGACGCCCTAGTATTGTATCAAACAAGTTAGCAACTTAGCATACGATTCCTGAGGTATTACACAGGTTTCCAGATAAGATCGTCCGAACTCTTACTTTTACCACCAAAAATTCTTGATTTCTTTTTGATTTTTCTCGAACCCCAACTAACGTTATTTGATTACTTCAACAGAATCTTCGTTTTTCAAAAGACAATTTCTTGATCAATGATCAAGGATTGTGGCAATCGTAATGGTGGACGATCAAGGTATGATAAAGGTAAAAATACGTTTTAATGCAGACCAGAGATCCCGAGAACCAGACAATCATCTTTCAAAACATTCCAAATACAAAACATTCCAAGGTAAGGGACAATCAAATAAACAGTAACCTGTACATGGTAAAAGGAAAGAAAAGAAAAGACCGAAAATTCAGAGAAGAACTCTTCAATAACAAGGAAACCTCTTATTCATCAAATCCAACAATCAAAGATTCAATAGATTCTTTTTTGTGAGCCACTTTTGTTTTGCATCCTCTAGTGTCTTTTCCTTCAAATGAGCGAGTTCTTGAAACCACTGCTGATACTGTGATTCGATTGCTTTTAGCTCTGATTTAAGTTCGATATCTCCATCCATGTTTGAACAATTCGAAACATTTGGAAGTCCTCGTGAATCATTAACCGCAACATCCATCTCGGTGACACATCCATCTGAAAAATAACAACCAACACCACCAGCATCACAACAACCCGTAGCTCTGTTGTCATTGTTGTGCAAGCCATTTGGAATCAAATATTCAGCTGATATCTCTGAAAGAAGAGATGATTGAGAGTCACGTTCTTCTCCATGAACCAAACCAGAATGAGAATCAACTTGAACATGAGACGTAATAACATCAACTTTTCCGTTAGAGGTACCTACGTCAGCTTGGGCGCTAGTTTCTTCACGGCTTCCCATGCCCAATTGATATAAACTATCAACAACTGACGACATTTGATCACTTCGGAATAGAGAAGAATTTTCGTACGGGATTCCACATGAAGAATAGCTAATTGATGGTTTCCAACTAGGTACAAGCTTCATTATCAAGAAATCAATAAACTCAGCAATAAATGCCACATCTTGATATGATAACTTGAGGTTTTCTACCATCTCACTAGCAATGGAGCGCACTGTATCACTATCGAGGAAAAAGACAAAACCAATGGTTCGCGCTCTACCTGTTCATAAAATATACATAAGATTCAGGACATGCTGCTACATAAAGTAAAACGCATAAATACAACATCAAATCACTCTTACCCAATGGGTCGGCAATGCGCAAAGTAAATTCGATCGAATTATCAGCATCATTTTTCTCCCCTTTTAATCTAAACTCATTTTCTTTATTTGTCCTTTTAAATTCCAAACCTGGAAGCTGAAAATTCTCATTGCTATTTTTCGCGCTAATTGGAATTTGCTTGTAATCAGAGTCTATTTCCATGGAAAATAATCCTGACCTGTGAAAATTGGTTGGTTTAGGAGGGGGATTAGGTAATTGTACAGGATCACGAGTGTGCTCCTTAAGATTATGAACTTGGAGGAACGGATCTTTTAACAACTCCTTTGCAGGTAATCTAATGGAAGCTGGAGCGAGACACTTCAGTATGAACTCTTTAACCTGTGGATCATTCACTTTTCCAAGGGATGCTGGCTTAATTCCCTGCAAATGCAATAACAAAAATCAGCAAAAATAGATTAGTGTCGCAAATAATATTATCAACATCAAGCTAAAGACAAACAATTTACCTTGGTAACCTTTTTGAAGATTTGGGCTGTAGTAGTACACTCATTGTATGGATACTCGACAGTAACCATCTCTAAGATACACATACCAAATGAATATATGTCGACTAATTCATTATATTCCTCATCATAAAACTCCGGTGCCATAAACTCAGGAGTACCTAAAAGATAAAATAATGAAAGAAGCAATTGTGTGTGTTAGAGAAGAAAAAAGGTTCTATTAAGAAGAAAAAGCAAAGCTATTAAGAAATTCATGCTGTATTTCAAATTTAAGAAACTTGAGTTGTTACCAAGGATGCTTTGAGCAGTGGGCTTTAGCATAATAGTCGCCAACCCGAGATCCCCAATTTTAACTTCCCCATGGTTTCCGTTAACAAAAATGTTATCGCATTTCAAGTCTCTATGAATAATTGGAGGGTCATGTGTATGGAGATAATTCAGACCCTGGAGAATTTTTCTTGCCCAATTCTTAATAGCCTTCATATCAACATTTTTGTGCTTCTGTCGATATCTATTCAGTAAAAAACATTTAACATCACAAGTTTGCCACGGAGAATAAGCAAAATTAAATTACACCAAAAGACGATGCAAGCATTAACAGAAAATAGAACTTACTGCCTCAAATTTCCAGAAGTAAACAACTCAGTAATTATGTTGATATTTTTTTTCTTATGATCTACCCATGAGTTATAGAACTTAACAATATTTTCATGTTTCAAAGTCTTCAAAAGATGTACTTCAGAGTATAATCTTCGTAATTCATCTGGTGATTTCAACATATCATCAACTCTCACTTGGTTCCAAGCTACTTCTAATCCATCAACTTCGTCAAATGCCTTATATCTTAAAAATCAACATTAAGGAACCAAATTATACCATGAAGTATCCAAGTTAAGCAAGTAATACTTTCTTTGAATATTTTGAGAATTAAGGATGAGAAATAAAAATAAATATCACAAAAATGTTGTTTTTGTAAATGATTTTCAATCCACTGAAACCCAATTCTTTCAAAGGATACACAGTCTTGGATGCTCCTCTGCCCAATATTTCATCAAACTGATAAAGAAACAGATAATATGATTCTTCAAAAGATGAATAATACGATAGCAACATGAATAGAAAACAAATGTAATGACACCAATGATCAAATCCCAAATATTTTACACATAAATTATGAAAACAAAATGCAGAAGTTATCCTACAACATCAACCAATAACATTAACTCGATAACAGTTCTTTGAAATCAAATTTTGAGGAATTTTCAGCATAATTTACATTTAACACAAAAATGCACCAATCGAATGTAAAATACAGGCTAACAAAGGTAATAAGCAAAATCTTCAATTTACCACATAATTACGAATGAACATTGATTAATTGAGCAACATTAATACAAATGCATTAAAATTCTAATACAAATGATAAGATCTATACCCGAACATATCGATTGGTTGGATCCTTTTCAACAGGTTTAGCTTCAACATGATCTGTTTTCCAAGACAACAAACTATCTGGAACTAAAAATTCATTCGCAGAAGTCATTGTAGTTAGTAATTCAAAAAGCTCTCAGGAAAAAAATATTGATTAAAATTTTCCAAAAACACTTATCAAAAACGTCGTTCAACCTCAATTGGAATCAAACGACGCTGCTCAGAAAATGCCTCGGATGCGACAGAATATGAATCGAATGCCGATCGCAGACGAAACCGGCTTTTGATGACAAATATTTCTAAGAATCCTACACCCATTACCCTAACTTCCATATCATCTAATAATTCAATTCAATTCAATTATTTTTGAACAATACCTATTACCATCTCAAAACCCATTCTTTTTTCCCAAAATTCATAGAGGGATTTAAAAATAGGTTTGGAAACCCGAAAAGTCAAAATCCATTACATGAGAACACCAGTAAGTAATCACACAAAACCATCAAAAAAATAAAGAAAAAAATCAAATGACTCGGAAAGAAAAACAAAAGGATAAACCTTTAGAAAAAACAATGAAAAGGGGAAAAGAGAGAGAAGAAAACCCTAGTTGATTAAGAAAAGAAAACCCTAGTTGATTAAGAAATGAGATTGGACTGTTGTTCTATCAGAGAGAAAATAGGGATGCAAAAGCAGTTGTACGGCTGATTTGAGAAAAAAACTTTTTTTTAGTAAAAACTAAGCAGCAGAAATCAAAGTAAAAGGAAAAACACCAGGCCCGAATTGGGGGCAGGACAAAAAAAAAGTCATGAAATAGTAATTGGGAGTTATCCCTTATCCCAACTTTTTTAAATGGCTAAACTACCCCAAATCATTAGTGGTAATTAGTAATTAAGTTAAGTTAATTAATTGGTAATTAATTTAATTAGATTAAAATCAGATTTAAGGATTAAATTTTGATAATAGAAAAATTGTGTTTTTGTGTTGGAGAGAGGAAGAAAGTGAGTTTTGGGGGAAAATTTAGGGTTATTTGAAATGAGTGATTCTAGAGGAGGAAATGATGTAGGTGAAGATTCAACCAACATACATGATGGTGTTGATGGTGAGATTGTCTCAACTAATCCTATGGATTGGATGTTTGATGAAGAGATGTTAATAGAGGAAGCCTTGAATAATGGTGGAAATGAAGATCTTATTACTCAAAATGAAGGAACCAACTCTCAAAATGAAGAACCCGAAGCTCAAAACAATCAGGTAAACTTCTTATACTCTTGTAATTGTATGAATGATGCTCCAAGTGGTCGATTCATGGTCACTATGCAACAACTCAGTGTGAGGGTCGTTAGGTCGGGAGTATAATAAACTGACGACTCTTATGAGTCGTCATTGACTTACACACAAGTAAACGACTCCAATATGCAGGTTATGAAAAATCGTTAATCAAGTTTGAGTAAATTGACGACTCCAACTTTTAGGTCATCTAGAGTCGTTAAGCCAAAATCTTTAGAACCCAACGACTCGAAAACTTTTTACTCTCTGTAGCTTTTACACTAAGGGTCGTCAGTTTAGCATTACTATATACGGACGACCTTTTTATATTAAACGAGAGTCGTTGTTCCATACGTCTCTAATATTGACGACTCGGATTTTTTTTTTTTTAATAATTTCTGATTTCATAGAACCATTTCATTGAATCGTAAAAGTCATACATCTTTCGTAGAGTTAAATACAATACATGAGAACGATGCACTTCTACACTCAATCATATTGCATGTAATTATACATGGTTCCATTGAAGATAAAGTAGCAATTGTGTAACTCAAACTTTTTCCCACGAAGCACCTCGTAGTATCCATATGCCTTCTTCATCTGAAAACGCAAACGCAAACATACTTAGTTAGTATTGATCAAAGCTTTGGATAAGTTTTACCTATTGTTTAAATACTTACTCTTAAAGTACTCAGCATATCCGGGAAGGCTTCCCTTACGGCCGTAAATTCTCTTTTCAAAACATCACACTCGAATTTTATCTCCTTGAAGCGTTCCTTGACTTGTTTCAAAGACCTTGAGTTGCGATTTTCGTCCAACGCCACAAAAACGATGAAAACGCGGTTCCACCAAGCATCCGATGTTTCATCAATGTCTTTGTCTAGACTTTGAAAGTGGTTTGTGACTGTCAACCAAGCTCTCGTAATGGCACAATTCTCTTCGGAAGTGTAGGGAGTCATGGTGTTTCTCTTTTTTTCCTCTTGGATGATGAATAAATGAGAAGGAGAAGAGAAGGTTAATAATTATGGCGTTGGTAGGGAAGAGGTGAGATATGGGTCTGTATTGATAGAATTGAACGAGCTAACTGCCTCAACCACATTTGGTAGAGTTCAATTCCCCAATAAATGCTAGTAGTATCTTGAGTCGTTAATATGTTACATTTACAACTAAACGACTCTTAGAGTCTTTATATTTCGTCGTCAGGTGGGACATATAGAACCGAACGACTTTAGAAGAAAACTTAGCAGAATGGTGTATATATGTTAGTCCGGAGTCTTTAGTTTATGTTGAGAGTCGTCAAGTAATTTTAAAGTGTCGGCGATTATCATTTTAGCAGATTGACGACACTTGTGTAATGCTCATAATTCTGTCATAAAAGTCATTAATCTGCAAAAGATTGGTTGACGATTCTAGATGGTGTCGTCAATCTGCAAAATATTGGTTGAAGACTCTTAGGGTCGAAAACCAAATTTGTGAAGAATCGTCATTTTTTATTTATGTCCATGACGACCCTTGTTTGGAATATTTACTGAAAAGATAGTTGAACTAGTATTATTGAATTGAAAAAAACATACATGTACTATGAAATAAAATATAAGGAAAAGATATAAAATAGTTCAATACATTGCACTAAAAAATGTATATGAGATTAATTATATTGGGCAAATTGCCATTCAACTTCCTCCAAGAGACTGTAGCAGTCCTCGTGCAAAAACTCATGGTCGTACCTTAATTCGTATTGGGTCCGACCCAAAGAACACTGGAAAAACAAGGGTTTTAATAAGTTAGTTTTATTGAATAATCATAACCAAATAAATAATTTTTGATGAACGACCTATTGATTCACAAACTTACTATACTCATGCGGTCTTCGTTTGGCATAGCGTCCTTACGAGCTTTCAATTCGTTTCTCAGCAATACACATTCATTGTATAAATAAGCGTATCTTTCCCTTATCTGCGGGAGCGTCCTCTTATAACGATTTCCGTTTAGTGCTTTAAAAACCTTAAACACACGTTTCCACCAAGCATTGGTGGTTTGATCATACCCAAGGTAAGGCCCTCTTATTGGGTCTTCGTTACTGGTCACCCATTGTACTTCCTCAACGGAGTGCTTTGTGAGAGTGGTGTGTGCTCTAACAATAACAATATCTTCTAGAGTATTGAACGGAGTTGGAGCCATTTTTAGTGTTTGAAAGTGATGGGTGACTGATTTAGGATGATTGAAAGTGATGGGTGAATAAATTTGGAAGAGATAGGTCTCTGTTTATAGCAAAAATGTAATCAACGGCTAGTTTTTTTTTGAACAAAACCGTTTCTTTTTTTCAAAAAAAAGCAATAACTGCTCCCAGGAATCAAACATATCTTTGATTTTTGAAATTCTACATTAAATGCATGTAGAGTCGGCATGGGTTATATATATAACCTAACGACCCTTTAGTGAGTTTAATAACTGATCGTCTAAGACAAACTTACCGTTAATGTCTTAAGAGTCGTCATTTGTACATATAAGATCTGGACGACCCTCTAATGATGGTTTTGTGTTTTGTTTTTTAGTTGCTAGTACAACAAAGCTCCCAGCCAGAACCCGTATCTACATTGGGTCCGGATACCTCCCAACACTATATGACTGATTTGGTACGTTTACCTTAACCGAATCGATGTATTTATATATTCAAATAATTTTATTAGTGATCTCATGGTTGTCTAATTTAATTGTTTGCTCAATGTAGACATGGGAAACCAAGGATGACATCAAGGAATGGCTTATCCCTACGGCAAAAGAAAAGATGTGTGTGGTTGTTCAAAGTAGACACGCCGATCGTAACAAGATGGAAATGGTATGCGAGAGAGCGGGTAAGAAGGGAGAAAGTCACAAAGGAAAGAATTACAAGTATGAGAAGAAGAAGACTAGGGTCTACAGAACAAATTTGAAGAAGTGTGAATGCCCTTTCAGGATTGTTTTCAAAAGACGTCATGAAGCTGATCTATTCCGATTGTATAGTATTCCGGACGGTCATCATAACCATCCTCCACCCACAAGTTTATATGGACACCCTGCATATGCACGGTTGAAACCACATCAGATGGATAAAGTTAGGCAGATGAAGGGATTTAGACCACTTAAGATCCTAAATGCAATAAGGGCGGAAGATAATGATAACTTGTCCACCATTTCCACAATCAACGCCTCCAAAGCAACGATTAAGAGAGCCGAATGGGTTGGTAGGTTTATTATGCAACAATCAAAGTGGTTATCAGAAACTCTTAACTACGCCATGCAAACTAAGGTGGGTCCGGATGAGAAAGTGACTCATATTTTTCTTGCACATCCAAGGATGGTGGATTTGGCTTAGTGTTTTTACCAGGTTCTATTCATAGATTGCACCTACAAGACAAACAAGTATAACATGCCGATGTTGAACGTGGTAAGCCATACTTCGGATAAAAATTCATTCACCGTTGCATGGTGCTTTATGGAAAAAGAAGAAATAGAGGACTATGTTTGGGCGTTGGAACAAGTGAGGTTGATTTACCCTGGAGAAGAGACGCCGCAGGTTAGATTTACGGATAGCGATTTTGCAATTATGAGTGTCGTTCGTCAAGTCTTTCCACTTGCTCAACAATTTCTTTATACGTGGCACATCCAAACCAATCTTTTTTCTAATTGCAAGAATTAAATCCAAAAGATCCATACTAAGAAGGGTAATCAACGTTCTAAGGAGGAAGATGAGCGTTTAAGTAAACTTTCTAAAAGAGAGCGAGCGGAAGAGAAAAAGAAAGAAAAGGAAAAATACGATGAAGAGGGGGATCTATGGAAAGTTTTTTTGCAAAGATTGGGATTATTTGGCTCATTCGAAAATAGAGGTTAAGTATTATGCTAACTTGCAGAAGTTTATTGATGTTTGGAGCACGGATCATAAGAAGGTTGTTGAGTATTGCCTGAATACATGGTTGAATCCTTGGAAGGAGAAGTTTGTTTATGCATGGACCAATAGATACAAGCACTTCAAAAATGAGTCTACAAGTATTGTAGAGCAGTCTCACGGGCTTTTGGAAAAAAAATTGGATCAAAATAGGGGTGGGGTAGTTACGGTACAAGAAGCTATTCACGAGCACGCAGAGGATGACCTAAGGAAAATAGTGAAGCATATGGAGAAAAGTAAAGACCGTTTTTTGATGCAACACATAAGGGACAAAGCTTTGTTACGGTTGGTAGCACACCAAGTATCATGGTGGGCAATTAACTATATGATGGATGAGATTATACATTTTAGAGTTAAAGCAGAGGCCGGAGAGGTGATGAAGACGAAGTGTAATTGTACAACCGATATTTGGCTCGGCCTCCCTTGTAAACATAAACTTGGTGGGTACAAAGATTACATTCCTCTTGAAGATATCGATCCATTCTGGCAGCAACTTTCATTCATCCCAAAGCCCACGAGTTTAGCCGATGAAGAATTTGGAGACTTGGAGATTGGCAAGTACATCAACGAAAAATACCGAAAAATGAATTGTGCAGGAAGACACATTTTGGTTGCTAACTTGTGGCATGCCGCCCGTAAGATCTTGGGGTTTGAAGAAGATCCAATCAAACAAAAACCACCCGGAAGACCAACAACTAAAATGTCATTTAAATAAACTGTTAACAATGACAAGGGTTGCGATAGAGACCTATCACGTCATGAGCATGTCCAGGCGGAATATGAGGAGTACGAAAAGTCTTTAATTCCTAAGAAACGAGGTCGGTCAAAAAAGCAAGAAAACGAAGATATGGATATTGTTGAGCATGCGGTCGATACCCAACAAAGCCAAACTAGTGGTATGGTGGCGATAAGAGGAATAAAGGGTAATCCTAAGACACCTAGGGATTCGCAAGGAAGACCACATCGTGTTGCTTACACTTTTTACAAAGAGTATACCGACCAACTTCCTTACGTCATCTTAGATCACCTTATATCCACCGACGACGTTGATGGGGATGGGAATTGTGGTTACCATGTTGCAACCGAATAATTAGGGCATATCGAGCACGCGGATGAACTTAACCTCACCCAAATCGAATATGCATGAACAAAAATAACGGCTAAACTTGTCGAGGACAAGCAACTCTATTTAACCATGATCATGCAAGGAGATTCAAAAGAGAAGGAATTGAAGTTCAAAGAGTTGGTATCTAACGTGAAATGGCGGAAGGGGTCGAAGAAGTCCGGTTATAAGTTTTGGATGCAAATGCCTTTTGGTGGTCAACTTTTAGCGGAAACATTCACTTTTGTTGTGATTGTATTTAGCAAAAGCTTCCCGGGAGGCTCTTGTATGTATGTACCCTCAAAAGCTAGGTGTGAGGTGGCGATAAAGAAAAGAAGAATTATAATGGCACATGCCAGAAATAACCATTACATAGGATTGAAAATTTCAGAAGAATGTCCTTTACCACGGGTGGCCTATGGTGATTGGGGAGACTACGGCAAGGAGTGTACAAACCAGTATGAGTATGGAATGAACTTGTGGAATGCTTTGGAGACACCAAGTACAATGCATGAACTCGTTAGCTTGTGCGAATAAATGTGGAAGGATATGTTTTTTCGGAAGCTTTCTATTTTGAAGTATGCTTTTGGAATATGGTTGTATCTACAACTTGGATGTTTGTATATCACTTATCCTTAACGAATACAACGTGTTTTATCTTGTGTCATGAACTTATGATTATAATTGTATTTTTTCAAAATAGGGTCGTTAAAATGCTATTCTATTTAACCTAACGACTCTTAATTTATCAACAAGGGTCGTTAATATTGTATTCATAAAAATTAACGATCCCTGTAATATGGTCTGGGAAAATCAGGGTCGTTCATTTTCTATTATTAAGAAAACGACTCTAATTATACCTTTCGTTGGTCGTAAAGTACTCTATCAGTTTCCTAACGACTCTAAGTATACCTTCTTTGATGGTCTCCTGGATGTTTTTGCAACTTTAGGGTCGTTAATGGTACCCTAACGACTCTAAGTATAAATCTCTACGGTCGTTAAGATGTTTATTAGTGTCTTAACGACTCTACTACTCCATTATTGATGGTCTCCTGGATGTTTTTCGAAATAGGGTCGTTATTGTGATATTAGTATCCTAACGACTACAAACATAAATCTCTTTGGTCGTGAAGGAATTTATAAGTATCCTAGCGACTCTACTACTCCATAGTTGACTCCTGGATGTTTTTGCATCTTCAGAGTCGCTATTGTTCTATTACTAACCTAACGACTATAGGCATACCAATATGAGGTCGTTAATGACCATATTAACAAACCAACGACTTCAAATATACCAGACCTCAACGGCTATTTCTGCACATTCCTTTTCCCGAAAAAAGATCCGTTATGAAATTTTCTATATAAAGATCTCAGCCCCATAATAATCAGAGTAAATATTTTCTTTTAATGGCAAGTCCATCATCTATTGAATTTTTTTAAGAAAACGCAAACGAACAACGAAATCAATTGCAGCAATGGAAGAAGAGATAAGCAAAAGAAGCAATCAATTTACTATAAAATCATCAACATCACCACCACTTGGAAAATACTTTGCAGCTTTGGAAGAATCCGAAGAAAAAAAATACCGTAATGGATCAGCATCATCGTCATCGGCTTCGGTGGAAGAAGAACGGAGGCTCGCGGCAAAAAAAGAGAGGTCAAGAACAATTCCAACTCAGGGAAAGAATGAAGCAAGTTGAGGAAGAGACTAAGTGTATTAAAAATTATTACATAGTCTTGGATATCGGCAAAGAACAACCCGGTGACACTATGTTTTGGAACTTGGTTTTATCAGGTCCTTTTGTTGGAAAGATGGAAAACTACAGAAAAGAACGCCATGATTATACTGCAGCTCACATTGGGGATAGAGTTACTCATGTTATGAAATTGTGCGTTAAGTACAACGAGTTCCTTGCTAGGTACCGAGGGGATAGGTTTGCGACACAAGAAACATATATCAAATGGAGAAAAGAGTGGTTTTATCACTTCGAAGCCGCATTAATAGTTGAATCTCGCACTGGGAAAAGGAATTACATGTAGTGTGTTAAGAAGATTTTATTTAGATCAACTTTAACTCGTATGTTACTATTTCGGATGTTGTTGAGAACAAGGTTGTGGCCGTTAACATATATGTAGTAACCTAACGACCTTTATTTGGTTTTATTATTTGAATTTCAAAATTATCCTACCGTTGGGATTTTACTCTATATAACACCACACATTCTTTTGAGAAAATTGTCCCAAACATTTCATTTCCTATCAAACAACATAAACTTTCAATGGCAATGCCGGAATGGGAATCTTTTGAAGACTTGTGTCTCGTTAAATCGTTTGCTAATACGTTCCGCGAACGTCCGAATGAAATTTATTCAATGTTTTGGAAGAGAGTTAAAGAGTTCTTTTACGGACGTATCGGGAATCCCAATAACCGTAAATGGAGAGACTTGGCATTTAAATTCAACTACATAAAAGGCGCAATGTGAGAGTATGTTAAAGTGATAAATATGGTTTACGACTATCATCCACAAGCTCCTCTAAGGGAAAAAAGTGAGTTATCCGATCATTTTTATACCTATGTCATCGTTACAAATTCGCATATTAATACATTTCATTCTTTCGATTCTAGTTGGAACGTTTCAATGGCCTGTGGAGAATTCAGAATGGGAAGAGAAAGTTTATTCACCACAAATAATATACGACTTTATACCGGCGTGCAAGGAGGTTCATCGAAGAACACTTGAATCGTCAAATTCTAGACTATCCATACTAAGTAATGCAAAGACAAGAATGACGACTCTAAATGTTTTTTTGGCTTTCCACTGACGTCTGTTTAAATTCTATTGACGACTCTGAATTTTTGAAGCTTTTCACTGACGATTCTTTGGTTTCCTATATGTATAATATAAAGTCGTTGGTTTAGTAAACTAATCGTTAGTTGGAATAGTTAATGGTTATCATGTTACTTAACGATTCTTGGAATTTACCTGGTTTCCTATATGTACAATATAAAGTCGTTGGGTTAATAAATTGGTCGTTAGTTTGGAATCGTTAATGGTTATTATGTTACCTGACGATTCTTGGAATTGTCCAAGCAAAGAGGTGGTTTTCAAAACGGAAGAGTCGTTGGTTTAATGAAATGGTCGTTAGTTTTGAATCGTTAATGGTTGTCATTTTACCTAACGATTCTTGGAGTTTTCCAAGCAGAGAGGTGGTTTTCAAAAACGAAAGAGTCGTTGATGAATAAGAATGGTCGTTAAGGGAATATAAACGAAAGTGTGCGACTCTCACTTCACATTAACATATTTTCCAGCTTTTCAATGCGATGGTCATCGTCATTTGAACAATCATATAGACAAAACAACTTCTAAATATTATGCTAAATTGTTAACACAAAATAGTTTTAACAAACAAACCATTCAAACCAAACCAATAGTATCAACTAAAGATAAGAGTTGTATCTAAGGAACACATAAGTTCAAGTCGACAATACCAAAAGACATAGTTCTACTAGGTCTAATCAAACTTTAAAACATCTCCTCACTCACCACCTCTACCTCGACCCCCACCACCACCTCGACCTCTTTGACTTCCCTGACTTGATGATTTCCGGCTTTTCTTTGAAGGACCCTGTACAAGACTGCCACTTGGAGTAGTATCATCTTCTCCACCTTGTTCATCATCTTTGCTTCCTTCACCTTGTTCAACACGTTCTTGTCTTAGTTGGCTAGCTGTTTTCCTTGTCCTCTTACATTGTTTTTCCAAATCAGCAAACATTTTCTTCGCTTGGGGATTTTCAATGTGATTGCAGTAGTCAGCGTACATACGGCTTTTCTCAGGTTCTATCACTTCTCCCTTGTCGTCTTTGCAACAAAATGACTTCATAAAGATCTTCACCCGTTCCCGCTATTTACATTCAAATGCCATTTAAGATTAAAATTATTAAAATTGTATGTAATGAAATAACAAAATTCAAAAGATAATTACTTACCAAAAGTTTAAGAATAGTGGAATCATCTCTAGTGTCGGTTGTAGAAGTAGAGGAAGATGCTTTGTTGCTCCTTCTACCCATAGTCTGATCAATCCTTATCACCCGACTGTGGGAGAAGCTTTCGTACCATGGCATGTAATCTTCCGTTACCTCGTGACCTTCATTAAAAAACTCCCACCAAGAGATGTTTACCTTTCTTTCATCCTCATGCCTATTATTCCAATGCTCAGTCTTAAGCTCAGGTTCATAAATAACCGCCAACGCCTTTCCGTCCGCCTTGCATTTCTTTAGTTTATAATTGTACAGTGGAACATAATCCTCATCGGGTGAATCTTGAACATACCCAAGCTGACGCATTACTCTATTCAGATTGTACATTGAATAACCATAAGGGTAAAAGAGAGGTCCATGGTAATATGAAATATCTGGGATTGCATGTCCTCTAGCTTCCTTGTATGGATCAAATTTTACCTCTTTGGCGGTGATGTTTTCCAATGATTGGCGCATGGCTAACAACTTCAACTTCTACGTTTCCTCCTTATCCTGACTCCCCATGTACTTGTAGCGGGTTCCTATTGGTTTAGTATTGTTCCAGGTTGGCTCCAATTGGACGTCTTCGTCGTCTTTGATAAATGAAGGGAAATGCTCGTAAATCCACACCTAAAACACAATAAATTTTTTAAATTATAGCTAACAAATGATTTAAAGAATGAACAAATTTGATAACTCATATTACCTGAAGTAGAGCCAAATTCTTGTTCATTTGAGAAGTTCGTTCCCGGGATGCCTTTGCTAGCTTAGCGTTCAAATGTGATACTACCGCAGTCCCCCACGAATACATACTCACATTCTCCAAAGGGTCTAAAAGTTGTAGAAGGTTGGCACTTACTCTGTTTCCTTTGCTATCGGGAAATATGACCGAACCAAGGATATATAACAAGTATGCGACTGTCGTAGCACGAACTTCCAAATCAGATAGTAGTTGATTGTCTCCGTCTCTCTCAAGTGACCCAGCATACATATCTCTAATAGTTTTCAGTTTAAACTCTCTCTTTAGGTTCTTTTTTCCCTTGACAAAAAGACCAATCGTTGTATCTTTATCCCACCCAAACAACTTCATCGTCAATCGATAAATTTTATCCCAACCTAGCCTTTTGGAGAACTTGTCACCAGTGGATTTTCCTTCAACGTGCAATCCTAGAATCTGTTCTGCATCTTCAGGGATCTTTGCCATCTCGCCAAAGGGAATTGGAATGTATCGGTTTCACTATAATACCTCTCACAAAAGCATGATATTGCATCCTTGTCATACACAATCACAGAGTTCTCTACCGCAGCATACAAACCTGAGTTTTCAACAATTTCTCTGACTCTTGCACATTCACCTTCCAGCGGCTATTTTTTTTTATTTTTGCATAAGACGATTGGTGTCTAAAAATACGCCATGCATTATTATGATCCTACCAAAGACAAAACAATACTAATTAAACAAAAAAAATTGATTTTCAACATGTCATATGAAAAGCAAAGAGCAAAGTTGAGAATGTTACAATTGTCTCATAGATGGTACGGGCCCACGAGCTAGCATATCCAAATAGAACTTTGTTGTCGTCTTTAGGTTCACCTTTGGCTTTCCCATTGCTAAGACGCTTAAGCTGCAAATGAATGGGTGGAATGTGTCGCGCGCTGGGTGCAATTGGAGTTGTCCTCTTCGGCCTTGCCTGTGGTTGAGCCGCATCCTCCTCCTGTTCCTGAACTTCACCCTCCTCCTCCTACTCCTCATCACTACCACCACCATAATTTCTTTCATTACCATTCTCCTCCTCCCCCTCTTCATCACCGCTACCACTACCATTTCCATCTGCATCCTCATCATTACCTTGATCCCCCTCTTCCTCAATCTCTGCCACCTCATTACCACGATTACCACGATTCCCTCCATCACCACCATCATCACCATTCCCTCCATCACCACCGTTACCTTGATCCCCACCCTCCTCATCATCATAAGCAACATATTCACCTCCTAAAGGAATTTCTTCATGTTCCGCGACTTCTTCTTCATCGCTTGGGGTTGTAGATATAACAACAGATGATGAAGACGACGATTCAGAGGAATCAACACATGATTCTATGGGTTCACGGATAATTAAGGCTACCTCACTCGGTGTTTTTCCTCGTAATAGACCCGCATTTAGGTATTTTTGGTTGCGGGGAGGTCTGGATGGAGGAGTTACCAAGACATTCTTATCCTTTTTATTCTTGTTACTGAAAGGCCAACAACAAAAATATTTAAGAGTCGTCAGAAAAAGTTCCTAAAATAAACGACTCTTACAAAACCTAACGACCACATGTAAATCATTAACGATTCAAGCGATTTTTCTTAACGATTCTTCCTATTTTTTTGACAGAAGACTAAACATGTATGGTGCAGAGTCGTTTACTTCTAAAATTGGTCGTCCACAAAAATCGTTAACTTATTCTAATTATGTGGACGACTTTTTCATTATTTGGGACAGAGTGGTGGTTTGGAAAATCACGGAGTCGTTGATTAATAAAAATGGTCGTCAGAAAAAATCACACATGGGTCGTTTTCACCTAAATAATTGGTTAACGATTTCTTGATGATTTCAACATGCATGTCAAAAATCGTTAAGAAAAAACAATTGGTTAACGATTCTAACCTAAAAAAAAAACTACCGAAGGAATCGTTTTCTCCGCCACCCTAATGGTTGACGATTTCTCCAAAGTCCAACATGCATATCAAAAATCGTTAACCAAACATGAAACATCATTAAGCAAAGATGAAAAATCGTTAGAATTCAAGCTTAGTGATTAACGACTACCATTCTGAGAAATCAATTTCTCCGCCACCCTAATGGTTGACGATTTCTCCAAAGTCCAACATGCATATCAAAAATCGTTAACCAAACATTAAACATCATTAAGCAAAGATGAAAAATCGTTAGACATTCAAGCTTAGTGATTAACGACTACCATTCTGAGAAATCAATTTCTCCGATTCAAACACTAATTTTCAGCAGAATATCAAATTAAACTGAAACCCAAGTTAGAGTTGGGGGTTTTAAAGGACATACCTTCTAATTGGAGCCATTTGTTTGTCCGGAGGTTTTGATTTCTTACTTGTTCTCGAATACTCCTTCGCCGCTTTAACGATATCGACGAGATTGCGGATTTGATTGGCTAGTCTCGCAGTCCTCTTCGTACGTGCCATGTTTGTAGAAGAAGTTAATCGTCGATTAAAGTTTTCGCATCGACGATTTGGACGATGAATCTGATGATTTTTTTTTCTCCACGGTCGTTAATGGAGGATGAGGAACTGATAGAGAGAGGGGTAGAGGATAAGAAGAAAGGTTTTGTGTTAGATTGAAATGGGGGCCTAGCTTAAGTCTTAATAGGATTTTAGGGTTATTTTTCTGAGAAGGGTAAAATGGTATTTTCACCATCATTTTGGAAGCCCCTTATCTTTTCTGGTGTGGGTATAAATTTGGTGAGGCCCCCAATTATTTTCCAGGGCCCCCAATTCAGCGTTGAAAAACACCCTTATTTTTCAGGTGTATTTTAGTTATGTGTCAAAAAAAAGAGGGGCCACCGACAAAATGTATGTGGCCCGACCACATCGTAGCTGGGGGTATTGTATGTAGGTACTCCCCATCAATTGTCACTTGATTCCAAACACGTCCTATTAAAAAAAAAATCCAAGCACACGTGTCTTTATCGGGTCATATTTTGGGGTGGGACTTGCGTTTAGTTAACCTCAGGAACCTTAGGAACCTGGGACACAAAGTTGTCCAAACTTCGGCAGCACTTACATAGGTTCCATGGGTTCGAAGAACAATTTGGGTAAAGAATTTTCAGCACGGGTCTGGCTAGGCCAAGCCTTCTGACCGACCATCTAATCCAAGTCTCACGCCTACTCATACTCTAAGTTCGCCCATTTTCTACGCACGAAAGAAAGATTTTACACATATGTTAGGTAACAGGTAGTTTCCGATGTCATTGTAGTACAATGGTATTTTTTCCATGTATCGAATTATCAATCACAGTAAAAGTCGAGGAATTTAGTAGTTGATCATAATTCAAAGAAGATCATATAACAGATTAAATTCTTGTTAACGTTTAGTGTTGTTTCGACTTCCAAGCACTTGCTTGTCTAGAACTCGAACCTAAGCTTGAGAGAAAAGCACAAATTCTATTGAAAATTTCAAGGCTTGTAAAAATTTTCTTGAGTTTGTAAGGTTTTGTTTTGGTTGTTTACTACTACTGATTTTCATTTACTTGAGTTCACGAACTTGAGAATTGAGTTTGTGAACATAAAGCTTATATAACTCAAAATTCAAAGGCAAATAAGGTCTTTGAGTTTGCGAACCTATTATAGAGATTTCTTCTGAGAGCTTTTATCTTTTGCGTTCCCGAACCCATAGAAGAAAAACTTTTCCTGGGTTATATGTCATTTGAGTTCACAAACTTTTATAGGTAAATTCGTGAACCTTGTACAAGAGAATCTCATGAAGCCTTTTTGCAATTGAGTTCGAGAACCTATATAGGTGAATTTGCGAATCTAGTACAAGGAAATTCTCCTGAAGCCTTTTTTTCCTTTTGAGTTAATGAACCTAACTACTTGAGTTCACGAATCTATTAAGGATTGAATTTTCCTGTAATTTATTTTACATTTGAGTTTGGTAACGTACCTATTTGTATTCTCGAACCTAAAAGGGCAAAGCTCTGTAATTTTTCTTATTTTGGTTCACGAATTAACTCTTGTTGGTCATGAACCTGAAGCTTAATGAGTCAGTCCACAAGTATAAATATTTGGGATCATTCATTTTTCTTCTTTGGATTTCAAGGTTAATTTTATACACTCCTACGAATCGTCATGCATAGCTAATTCCTTTGGTTCGAAAGTTTATTTATTTTTTTCAAAGTTTGAAGACCTTTGGTAGTAATTGATGGACAGGCGAAAATCCTTGGTACTCAGAATATCTTGATCAGAAATCAGAAGAAAGTTATCCTTGACTGTGCAAAGGCTCGTCATTATTCTCGCACTATTGATCGAAAAGTCAACGTTCTAACTTTTGAACATGGTGTCTCTACGGTCAACAACGTCAAGGATATCAGTGACTCCTACCTTGATGGACCATTTCAGAGGTATGAAATCATCAAGGAAAACTGAGTCTTATATGCCTAGTAAGTCTTCTTTTTGGATTAGTTGGAAGAATAACTAGTATTTTGAATAGCGATGATTGTGACTACACATAGCTATTGTTTTCATCTTCTTATGGTTATTTTTTAGGTTTATTGGTATTAAATTCTAAAAATATTTGGAGGATGATGTTTATTGCAGTATTTTAATGGTTTGTGATATTGCAATATTTTTATGGGATATGTATTGTTTACAACCGTGAACTTGAAGGTCCCATATTGCAGTCAAAAGTAAAGTCGTTCATGAATCGGTATTCATATGGATGAAAGGACGAATGGACTTTTGACATATACAAAAGTTAAGCCTATGTAATCATTAATTTGATGGAAAATATGATAAAATCTTTTGTTCAACAAGGATAAAGTCTATTATGTCGCTATGATGGAAAATAGAATAGATCCTTGTATGTAATCCACGGTATTAATCTTCATTGATCCATTTTATTATGTTTTACCGTGAAGGCTCCATTGTGTGCCTTATGTTGATCACCTTACAACTAAGTCGATTTACCTTGGCTTTGTTGGTTGTTCCATAAGATGTTATATGTCGAGCATTAGAAACTAAATTAATCAACTAGTTTGGTTATTTAGTTAGTACTCCATAAGTTTTCTTTCTTATGTTGAGTACATGTACGGTTAAGGTTGTCATATTCTATGATGAACTTAGTCGGGGTTCCATAAGTTCTCTTATGTTGAGCCCAAAATAATTAAATTGATTACTTCGGTGATTAGTTTGGTTATCTGTATTCCAATTAGATTAATTATAGGTTCTCTTGTAATTAATCTAGTTGAGTTTTCATATATTCCACAAGTTATTGTGTTGAGTATATGAAAGGCTACACTATCATGTTCTTTGGTTAATGTAGTCAATATGCCGTAAGGTTTTCCTTATGTTGAGTATTTGAACGGTTAGTTAGTCATCTCCGTGTGATTGACTTAGTCGTAGCTCCGTGAGTTTACTTATGTTGAGCACTTTCAATTAAATTGATCACTTTTGTGGTTTTGATTTAGTTGCGTATTCCAATTGAATTAATCATGGGTTTACTTGTGGTTAATTTGGTTGAGCTTTGGATATAGAAAATCATTCCTATGATTTTTGGTGTCCAATATAAAATCCTTCTTTTCTTTCGAAATTAAGGTCGCTCTTATTGTTCTCTCGATAATGACATCAAATGGGGGAGAGTTCTTTTGAACTTGTGCTTAATGGTAATATCTTGCGGGGAGTGCGGCTGTGGAATTTTATAGGGGTTATCTTGTATCTTAAAACTCCTTGATGAATGATGTTAGCTTCGGCTATTAGATTGCATCTAAATTAATTTGGTATGTATTTTTCTTTTTGTCATGAAACGTCTCTTGTGGAAATTTCATTATGATCTCATTCTTGTACCTTTGCCAATTTTATTGACCAAAAGGGGGAGAAATATTGTAGTTCACACGATAAATACATATGGTTTTCGGATCATTGTGTAAGGGGGAGTGGTTTCCATGATCGAGATGGAGTATTGACTAAGGGGGAGTGATACATATCACCGTAGTATTATTGTTAAAGTCGTGATACAATTGGACTTTGATGTTATATAATAATACTGTGACACTGTATAATAATGATCGAGAATCTCGATTTCTCTCATTGTTATAGTTACCGATCTTCAACAACGATGGTGCTACACTTACGACCTTTGGGATCATTGGAGTACTTGGAAGGACGAAGATTTCAAGGAACGTTGAAGATTAGACTATGGAATAGGAGCCACTAAAGTTTATCTTTTTTGTATTACATATGTATTAATAGTTTTGTCACTAATCTAATAAGAATTTACTTGGGCCAATTATTGTCTATAAACTCCAAACTAAGAAAAGAACCTCACTACAAGCCCAGTCATTTCCAAAACCTAAAGGATCTTCGTGATCTAAGATTCGACTTTTAAAGACTTCACTTGAGATCCTTGAAACACGGGTCCAAATATCTTGAAAGAATGATAGTTTTGAAACCTGTATTTGTATTTGTGATACTTATAATTTTTGAATATCCTAAGGTTTTTCTCTTCTGATATAAGATCATTCAAGCATTGTAGATCAAATCTACATTTGATAGAAAACTACAAACACAATTAAGTAGATGCCACATAGTTTATTTCCTTACAAATTCGGTTCCCAGTTGTGTTTATTTCGGTCCTGAACGATACTGGTATTTCATGAGTGCTCTAGAGTAACTTAGTCTTACAGTTATCGTGGAAGTGATGCGTGTCTTAATCACAACAAATTAATGAATATTTTTTCACCTAATTAACAAGTAATATAGTGTAGTCAAGTTTGTTCCCACGAGGAGCAAGAGGTTTTAGTTGTAAGATTATCACCAAAAAGGGGGGTTTTGTTTTGTTTTAGTTTTGTCAAAGGCATGAAGGTTGGTGTTGATAAAGATTTGTTTAGCAAGCTTGCCAATTTACTTTTTGTCACTTATTCATATGCTAGTTAGTTTAGAATTAAAGCTCACAAGTTTGATGAGGAATTTTTTATGGGACTCAAGTAATGAAAATATGAAGATGTGTTGGGTCTTTTGGGTGAAAATTTTTAAACCAAAGACTTTAGGTGGATTGGGGACAAAGAATCTTAGATGTACTAGTAAAGCATTGAAAGCTAAATGGATTTAGAGTTACACTAGGGAGAACAGAGCATTATGGAGGAAGATAATGCAACAAAAATTCGACAATAACTGTGAAATCCTAATTCCAAGTGATGATGTGAAACCTGTGGGGAGGAGTGTGTAGAAGAACATTATTAATTCTTCTTCTTTTTTGCAGAATCATTTGGATTTCAAATTGAATAATGAAAAATCTTTAAGGTTTTGGTTGGATAATTGGACTTCAGGAGGGGTTTTGAGAGAAAGATTTCCTGCAATTTACAAGGCTTGTAACACTAAGTTGGCTTCAGTGGATCAGATGATTCAAAATGGAAGGTTGCATTGAAGTTCAAGGAGGAATTTGTGTGCAGTTGAACAATTGAAATTGGATATGTTGTGTAATGAATTGGGTCATGTACATGGTTTGAATGAGGATGAAGATACTTTGGGTTTCTGTAGTGGTTTCAATGTTAAGAAATATTATGAAGTGCGGGTGCATGATGATCCAGTTAGTGATTTTAATAAGTTTCTAGCGAAGAAGCATGTTCCACCAAAGGTAAGTTTTATGTTATGGGCTTATTTTCATTAGTTTTTGCCTACTCTCTCCATGCTCAGTCACAGAGTAATTGAAGTGCAGAGTGTGAATTGTGTGTTTTGCAATAATAAAGTGGAGACATCAGATCACATGTTGCTGCATTGTGATTATGCCTTCAAAGTTTGGTCAAGATTTTTAGAAGGTTTTAAAATTGATTGGGTGGTCCCAGCTTCTGTGTGTAGTCATTTTGAATCCTGCAAACTCAATAATTTACAAGGCTGCTAATGGGGGTGCCAATTTGCTTGGGGGTGTACCAACCCACAGGCAAATGATTGTTTTGTCTTATATGTAAAATGGTACACCCCAAGTGATTTGGTACCCCCTATTAGAAATCTTGATAATTTATAAGGAAGGAGTAGGGAGATATGGCGGAAATGATATATGCATTTCTATGACAGATTTGGAAGGAGAGGAATTCAAGAGTTTTTGAAGGTAGAGGTAAGGAATGATAGGATCCTGGTACTAATCAGCTGATCCTAATATTAACAAACACACAAGAACAGCTGATCTTTTGATTGGAGATCAACCACTTCTTAAGAAAGCTTAATAATTTGATTCTTCAATGTCCAAACCTAAAAAAAACTGGGGATATATATAGAGAACATAATAACTTGCAAATAAGGAAACATAAAGCTAATTCCTAAAATAACTATAGTTGGTGTCGGTGTCCCAACATCCCACCCGTCTTCAGATGAAGCTTGTCCTCAAGCTGCAAAGGCAGGAAAACGACTAATGAAATCTGCGACATCTTCCCATGTAGCCTCTTCTACGGAACGATTTTTCCACTTAATCAACCAACGAGTTGCCGCAACATTGCGTTGCTTAAACATTCCTCGATCCAGGATTTTCTCTGGTTCCCATTCGAACTGGTCTAGCGCTGTAGGTAAGTTGGATTCAACTGTGTCATGTGCTCCTAATTTCAACTTCAAGGATGACACATGAAAAACAGGATGTATGCGGCTTGTTGGAGGCATGCGTAGCTTATAAGCAACAAGTACGATTCTCTCTTCGACGCGGAAAGGTCTATAAAAACGTGGAGAGAGTTGGAATACACTTGATTTGCAGCTGTAGTTTGTCTATAGGGTTGTAGACGAAGATAAACCAAGTCACCTACGTCAAAGCTTCTTTCTGTCCTATGAGCATCAGCGTAGGACTTCATTCGATCTTGAGCAGTTTGGAGATGCGTCTTAAGTATCTGTAAGGTACGATCACGAGACCGCAAAGAAGTATCTACAGCATGGACAGCAGTAGATCCTGGAAAATAAATCACAACAGTTGGTGGTGGACGACTATACACGGCTTAAAATGGAGTCATTCTAATGGCTGAGTGATAAGTGGTGTTATACCACCATTCCGCCCACGGTAACCAGCTAAACCAACTGTGTTGTTTGTCCCCAAAAAAACAACGAAGATAGCACTCCAAAATGCGATTTGTCACTTCAGTTTGGCCATCCGTTTGTGGATGGTAGGCGGAGCTCCGACATAATTTAGTATCTTGAAGAGAAAAGAAAGCTTCCCAAAAATTACTTAGAAATATAGGATCACGATCACTTACAATTGTACGCGGCATGCCATGAAGACGTACAACTTCACGAACAGAAACATCTGCCACGGTAGCGGAAATATAAGGATGCGAAAGTGCACAGAAATGAGTGTATTTAGATAGACGATCAATTATCACCATTATAGAATTCTTACGACTAGAATTAGGGAAGTCGTCAAATAAAATCCATCGATATGTCAAGCCACACATCATCAGGAATGGGTAGCGGTTGAAGGAGACTTGGAGGGGAGATGGATTCTGACTTGTTTCTCTGACATACATCGCACTCGGCAATATAAGATTTAATTGCTTTCTTCATACCCTTCCAATAAAAGTTCTCCTTCAATCTCTTATACGTCCGTAAGAATCCAGAGTGTCCAGCAATTGGGGTATCATGAAACTCATGTAAAATCTTAGCACGCTAAGGAGAAGTGGAGTCAACTACAATTCAACCCTTTTATCACAAAATATTATCCACATAAGAGTAGTTTGCCTTAAAACTTGGATTTCTACTCAACCCATGAATAAGTAAGCTCATCTCACCATCATTTTGGCATTCCTGAACTATCTCCTGAACCCCAGTAAATATTGGTGTTGTGACAGCCATTAGGTGTGGAATCTCCACCCGAGACAATGCATCAGCTGCACTATTTTCAGAGCCACGCTTATAAACTATTTCGTAATCATAACCAAGCATCTTAGTTACCCATTTTTGCTGTTCTAACGAAGACAATCGTTGTTCTAGGAAATATTTTAAGCTGCGGTGATCAGTACATATTTTAAAATGTCGCCCCAATAAATATGGTCGCCAATTCTGGATAACGGAAATAATAACTAGCATTTCTTTATCATAAACGAAAAGATTCAATTTTTTCCAGAAAGTGGTTTGCTATGATAAGCAATGGGTTTACCTTTCTGCATAAGAACAACTCCTAGTCCGTTTCCTGAAACGTCGCATTCTAAGACAAATTCCTTCGAAAAATCGGGCAATGTAAGGACTGGTGTAGTTGTTAACGCCGTCTGGAGGGCTTTAAAGGAAACTGTAGCATTATTGGACCAATTAAATGCATCCTTTTTAAGCAGTGCAATTAAAGGTGCACTAATCTTTCCATAATCCTTGACAAACTTACGGTAATATCCCGTCAATCCTTAAAATCCACGGAGGTCTTTTACCGACGACGGAACAGGCCATTTCAAAATACTTGTAATTTTATCCTCTTCCACCTATACTCCCTCCGCTGAAATTTTATGCCCAAGATAACCTATTGAAGACTTCGCAAATGCACACTTGGATTCCTTCACAAAGAGGCGATTAGCCCGTAAAATATCGAAAACAATCGAAAGATGGTGAACATGATCTTCAACTGACTTGCTGTAAATTAAAATATCGTCAAAAAATACCAAGACAAATCGACGTAAATGAGATCGAAAAAGGTTATTCATCAAGCTTTGGAAAGTCGCGGGAGCATTGGAAAGGCCGAAAGGCATTACCAAAAACTCATAATGACCATCATGCGTCCGAAACGCAGTTTTTGGTATATCTGGTTCATGCAGTCGAATCTGGTGATAACCCTACCGTAGATCAAGTTTTGAAAAAATTACTGCTCCCTTCAATTCATCTAATAATCTATCCACCACTGGAATTGGGTATCGATCCTTAATAGTGATGTTATTTATAGCACGGTAGTCTACGCACATGCGCCACGAGCCGTCTTTCTTACGAACTAACAAAATCGGTGAAGAGAAAGGACTTGAGATAGGAAGAATAAAGCCAGCCTCTTTTAGTTCATCAACCACCCTTTCAATCTCTTCTTTCTGGAAGTATGGGTACCGATAAGGACGTACATTCACCGGAGAAGAGTCTGGAACCACTGGAATGTGGTGATCATGAGAGCTTTTAGGCGGTAAAGATGTGGGAGATTCAAAAACATCAGAAACTTGCAATACCAGCTCTCTTATTGCAGGGGGTATTACTGAGTTACTTGAATCTGTACCATCTGCAGCATTTGTTAACTGTAAGAAAATACCTTGCTTCTCACGACTTATAATTCGCTTCATATGATTAGTATCTAAAAGCATAACAGTTGGTGAGTTGTCGCCAATTAGAGAGTATTCTCTGCCAAGTTTGGAAAACTTCATAATTAACTTATTAAAATCCCAAGTAAATGCACCCAAAGTACGTAGCCATTGCACACCAAGTATAGCATCACAACCACTGACTGCTAATAGATAAAGTTCAGTGTCGAATACATAATCCTGTAACTTAATAGGTACATTAGATCATGAACCGGTAGTCTCCAAAAATGCATCGTCGCCTATCATAACTTGCATGGCAGTGTCACTGGACGTAACCTTATAACCACATTGCTTCGCGATCTTAAGATGGAGAAAATTATGAGTAGATCCCGAGTCAATAAGTATCGTCACTGGATGTCCTTTGATATACCCTGTGATGCACATTGTTTTTGGAAACGAAGAGCCTATAAATGCATGAAACAAAATCTCAAGTGTCGAAGCAATATATTTTTCACTTTCAGTCAACACATTTTTGGGAATGTCTTCACTGTTATCCTGTTGCAGCTCCGTGATAGTCATATCATTAGCACCTTCAAGGAACAATAACCTGGACTTCACACATAGATGACCTTGCGTATACGGCTCATCACAGTTAAAGCAAAGGCCTTTCGCACGACGTTGTTTTTGCTCTTCCCAAGTTAACCGTTTAGTGCCAGAAGGTACGACATTCCGTTGTGGTAGAGATGGGTTTACATCTGCGAATGGTTTTGATGGCAAGTTACGTACCAAAGGCTTGACATGTTGTGATGACTTAATAACATCTTCTTGGCAAAAAGCGTACTCAAAAGTCTCCGAAAGACTTCGTGGTCGAAATAAACGAACACTAGCACCAATATCCTTACGAAGACCCGAAAAAAATATACTAATTTGGTGTTCCTCGGGCATGCCATCTACAAAATTTAATAATTTTTCAAATTCAGTGATAAATTCACGAACAATACCTTTTTTAGTGATATTCCTGTAAACTCATAAACTCAATCTTGTTTAATGTTTGTCTAAGACTAGTTCCATGGCTGCAAAAATAAAAAAACACCGACAAATATTACACCGCTATACAAGAATCCTATTATTGGGGCTTTGAAAGTCAATGGTCTTCTGGGGCTTTTTAGGGTCATGAAATAGTAAATGAGGTTATCCCTTATCACATCATATTCCTGATGTCTATTATACCTTTACCTAAATTTCACTATTCATAAAAAAATAAAACAAAATAAATCTTAAATCTATAATCTTCTCCTTCTCCCTCTCCTTCTCATTTACAATCATGATGAAGATGATGATCATGATTTCATCATGATGAAGATCATAAAAAAATAAAAAACTAAATCTATTATCTTCTCCCCATCCTTCTCTTCTCATTCATAAATTTTTAAAAGATGATGAGCATAATTTCATCATGATGATCATCAAGAAAACCCAAAACTATTTTCTTCTCCTTATCCTTCTCATTCAAAGATCATGATAAAGATGATGATCATCATAGAAAGAAAAACTAAGAAAACCCACTTTTTATTTTTGTTTTAAATGGTTAAAAAAATCAAATTCGATGAATTTCGGGTAAAAAAAAAACAGTTTCTGAAAGTATTTACGGCTGGGAGTTCTTAGATTCCCAACCGTGAATCAAGATTACGACTGGGAAGTCTGGGATAGTTTGTCGACCCAACCGAGAGTCCATGTTTGGCTTGGTTTTTCCAACTAAAAGTTTTTTCAATTTTTTTTTTTTGGTTTTCAGAACCAGTTACGGCTAGGTTTTCCCAGCCATAACTGCACTTCGGTTTGGTTTTTGGCTGGGATAATTTGTCGACCCAACCGTAAAACGAAAAAACGGTTGGGAAATAATGGTGTTCCAAACCGTATTTTTTATTTACGTCGGGGAAATAAAGAACTCCTAGCCGGTTGTGAATAGTAATTTACGACTCGGAATTGAAGAATTCCCAGCCGTAGATTACTTTCGCGGCTGGGTCGACAAGAACTCCCAACCGTAACAGTTACGGCTAGGATTTTTTGTAAGTATCAGAAACAGTTACGACTAGGTTTTCCAAGCCGAAAATTCAAGTTACGGCTAGGATTTTTTCTACAATTTTGTGTAAGTATCAGAAACAGTTACGGCTGGGGAACCTAGCCGAGAGTAAGCATTTTCGGTGAGGAAAACCTAACCGAAATTAGACCTCTGTTTATATTTTTTTATGTGATTATCAGAATAGCTTACGGCTAGGAAAATCTAGCCGTAAACACTCTTTTACGGTTGGGAGTTCTTACTTTCCTAACCGTACAGGTAGGTTCATGGTTCACGGTTGGGAAACATGTACTTTCCCAACTGTAATACAGGGTTCACGGTTTGGAAAGTGTGAACTCCCAGCCGTTATACAGTTTCAGAAAAAAAATATTCTCAAATTAATCGAATTGAATTTTTAAGTCAATCAAAAGTAAAAATAAATGGTGAGTTTTCTTAGTTTTGGTTTTTTCTATCATCTCTATATGCAATGGAAAAGATGAAGAAGAAGAGGGAAAGAAAAATAATAGATTTTGTTGTTTTTATGATCATCATCTTCATCACGATGCAATGGAGAATCATGATGTGATGGAGAAGAAATAAAAGAGATAAAGAAGAATTATAATTTAAGTTTTTTAATGATCACGATTTCATCATGATGAAATTATGATCATCATTTTCATCGTGATTTCATCATGATGAAATGAAGGAGAAGTGAAGAAGAAGAGAAGATTAACTCTTTTTTTTAATAGTTAGAATATATTTATAGGACAGGGTATATTTGACCTTTACTATTGATTTGGTTCCCCCTATCCATTTGAGGATGTTAGAACCCAAAAATGCCCCAAAAGACCTTTGACTTTAAAGCTCCAATAATAGGATTCTTCATTCCTATACAGCCATTCCCTACTACTATCTAGTGTACTGTCCACTAATTTTATCATAAGGAGATGATGAACTTGATGTTAACAGTTCTAATCGCTATTTTTGCGAGTATCTTTGGAGGTGTTAACAATTTTTGGAAGATAAATTTGACGCTGGTTTTTGAGTTCGTTCCTTTGAAGATGTTTGATGATAGCAAGTTTTCCCATATCCTGTTTGTCCTTGGATTTGTGGGTGATGGTGCTTGTTTGAAGATTAATATGGTGCTTGATTTTTGTTTCATTACTTTGAAGTTGTTTGTTGTTTGCAACAAATTTTGTGGTTTCAGATTTAGGGTTTCAATCTTGGTTGTTGTTTACAGTGAATCGTACGAGGCTTTGCTGAATTTGAAGATACATCCTTTTCATAAATTATACGAAAGACTTTTAGTTGATGATGATTCATGCTATGTGTCGCTTCGAGCTACAGTTTCTGTAGCCTTTTCTGAAGATGATTCCAAGCCAATCACACACTACTTTGCGATGTTCTTTCGTGAAGTTGGGGGATTTTGTTGCATATTTTTTGGTGATTCGCTTGCTGTAGCTATATCATACAATTTTTTGAAGATATATCATGTGATTAGTGTTGGAAATATGTGTGGTTTCGGTTTCTCGGAAATCATGTTACTGCAACAAACAAAATACTAACAAAAAGAGAGTTAGAAAGACTTATCGGATTGGTTGATCGAGGCGAGGTAATCCTCTTTCCTTAAAGACAATTCGTCCCCGCATACAGTGCTCACGGTTCTACGGATGTCGCCTTCCAAGATACAACGATCAGGCCTTATAGTAAGTAGCACTACAATACCATTAGGCCAGCGAATGTTGACAATTACTGTGCTCTTAAGTGACTCTGACTCTTGACTTCAAAACTTGTTTTCAATCCTTTCTAACTTATGTAAAAAACTCATTTGAAACAAAACTAAGAAATGGGTATATATAGAGTCAATAGTGACTCTACAAGGTGTCTTTTCACCAATGGTGACTCTCCATAACACCTATTCATGACTAGGTGTCTTATGGTGAAAAGCCATAACCCAAACACATCTCTTGGAGTTTAAATCTTGAAAACAATTTTCACTCACATAATAAATTTTAACTTAAAATTCCAACAATTAGTAAGGTATATTTCCATATAATATGTGGTTATACTTTGCTTTTCTTCGTGGATAGCGAGTTTTTCTTGTTGTTCCACACTTTCAGTGGGGTTCTTTCTCATGGCCTGGCAGCCTTTGTTGCATGTGGATACCGTGGTAGTCCCTTGCTGATTTTTGTGCGTAGTGGAGTTTTTCTTTACTGCGTCACACCTTGCAAGCAACGGAATTATTTTCCAAAGCCTGACAACATATCGAAGGTGCTGCATGTGGACACTTTGGTGTTTTGTTGCTTCAAGCCCCTGAGTGCAGTGAGTTATTCTTGCTGTTGGAGTGTTTTGAAGATTTCGGGGTTTTATTACGGCTGGCCATTAGCTTTTGCTATATGGCCTGCTTACAAATATGCAAACGGTGAGTTTTGCTTGTTGTTTTGCTCTCTTGAAGATTGGTCTGCTTTTCAGATGGAAGTTAAAGTATTTTTTCAAGCGGAAAGACTTTGGCCAAAGCCTGGCAGCATATCGAAGATGCTGCATGTGGACACTTTGGTGTTTTGCTGCTTCACGCCTCTGAGAACAGTGAGCTTTGCTTGTTGTTGGGGTTTTCATGAAGATTACGGGGCTTTTCTACTGATGGCTATTAGCTTTTTTGCTTTATGGCATGTTTTGAAGATTAACAATGACAACAATGAGATTTGCTTGCTGCTTTGCTTACTTGAAGATTACAATTTTTCAATTCCGATTGAAGTGGACGTATTATGCTACAAATTGAAGTTATTTGAGTTCTTTGAAGCTCAATTTTTGAAGGTTGCAGACGCGATATTCAATTAGCTGGCCTTGTTTTTCAAGGTCTTTCTTACGCCTATTGGTGCAACTTTTGAAACATTGAAGTTAATTGAAGTTTGGGAGCCTTGATACGGAAGTCTAGAGCAGATGGGTGTTTAACTGTCTTCTTGTTGCAGCTTTTGAGAGATCCTTGAAGCTCCTGTTAAAGCCTTTTTGTTTTATTTTACTGTTTTCTAGCTCTCAGGGCTTGTTGCCCATAGTTTGAAGTTTTTACTTTTCTTGCACCCCTTTGGTTTATGGGGTGGGGCCTTCATGCTTTTTTTGTAATTTTGTTGGTTACGTTTTTGTTCATAATTAATAGACCGTTTATTGACCGAGTAAAAAAAAAAAATACTGTCCACTGATTACTGACTGAGCAATAAAAAAAATAAAAGTCTACACTACTGAACTTCCGAAGTTGGGGAATTATAAGATCAGGCAGAAAAGAGAAAGAGAAAGAAAAAGAGAGATCCAACAATGGAGAAGAAGACGAAGGAAGAGTTATCAAAAATTTTAAAAAAATCATGGTATCATTTAAGATTATCAGTAAGACATCCAACTAGGGTTCCTACTTGGGATGCAATTGTATTAACAGCCGCAAGTCCAGAACAAGCTGAACTCTATAAGTGGCAACTTGAACGTGCTAAACGTCTGGGTAGAATATCAAAATCAACAATCACTCTTGCTGTTCCTGATCCTCAAGGAGCTCGTATTGGTTCTGGTGCTGCTACTCTTAATGCAATTTCTGCTCTTCTAGATCATTATCAAAAGCTACATTTCCAACTGCATCAGGTAATAATTTCAATCATATTTTAGCTAATCTTCTTTTCACGATCCTATATGATAATTTGACAATCATTTTGGAAGTTGGGATTCAAATGCCTTTAATTTGATTAAATCAGTTGCATAATTTGCCTACTTTCATGAGATCTCCCGACTTGGTCTGGAAACATATTGTATGATGCAAATTAGGGGAAAAAAAGCTTTAGTTATGTAAGAAGCTATAATAACTTTCACTTTTGATTTGTATTCTGGCCACCATTAGAGAGTATAATGGAAGTAAGTGTTTTCATTTCCAGGAGTGTTCCAATTTTTTGTGTTGTAGCATGCTTGAACTCTCAATGTTCTTGGTACATTAGGTCCTTAGTTTTTATATTCGTTAATTATTATTCACCTTATCAGCAAAGGGCATAATTCTGTAATATATTACGTTAAATGCTAGTTAGAGTATCTGTATCCATGATTTGGTTTGAAGATAGAGTGACTTGCTTAAGTTATTTGAACCTCCATAATTTCAGGGTTATAAGGTCTTAAACTGTTGTGCCATCTATTCTTGAGGAATAAAAAAGTCCTTGCAAAACATGGGTTATGTTATCCAGGATTTCTAGCTTTTTGCTTGATGAGGGACGCAAAGTGACAGTTTGTCCTTGCAAATTTTAACTGTTACTTGAGGGAAGTTCAAATTACTAAACTGTTTGGATACTTGACCAAAGAGAAAAGGTGGTTTGCTGAATCACCAGTAACATCGGCAAATAATCTACAACATGTAACAACGACGTTTTTGACCACATTCATATTTAATGCTTAAATTCAAGATGTTGTGTTAGCAGCCTTCAAAGGCAACAAAGGTGTTTGAACATTCAGCAGTTACAGATCTGCAACTTTGCAGCCCTTTTTAAGTGGATGGTATGTATGGTACTGCAATAATTTCCTGAGTGCTGCTATGTATAAAAATGCTCCAATATGGGATATTCGCGCGCTTCTCTCAAAATAATAGCAACTTTTGTTGTGTTAGACACATTCTCTGAATTTTTCTCATTAACTCTATCTATCACTATAACCTGCAGGTAGAGTCGGCCGAGAATGAAAGTCCAGAATCTTCTTCTCACGAAAGTATCGAGAGTGGCGGTGATATAGAGTCAGTGGTCAGCTTGATGGCAAAAAAGCATATATTATTGCTTCATGCTGGAGGTGATTCAAAAAGGGTCCCATGGGCAAACCCAATGGGAAAAGTTTTTCTACCACTTCCTTATTTGGCTGCAAATGATCCTGATGGCCCGGTTCCACTACTTTTTGACCATATACTCGCAATTTCTTCGTGTGCACGACAAGCTTTCAAGAATGAAGGTTAGTGATGCTACCAGTTTCTTTTAGTTATGCTAGAAAATCATCTTAATCTTTACTCTGCCTCTCATAACCTAAAAAGTTGAACATAATTAACGCTGCTCTTATTGCTAATCCCTCATGTTGGGTACTGTAGCATTCATCCGGTTTTAAATCTCACTGCGTTAAAGCTATTTTTTGATGGTCAATGTAGAAAGGCAAAACTAATAGCATGTGAAGTTTCTCTCTGCCAGTTCTCAGTCATAAAGAAAGAATGTTTTTACTTTTTCTGTATTTTAGTTCTCATGACTTGCACAAAATTTTGACGGTCGACATATTTTGTCATTGCAGGTGGTGTACTAATTATGACTGGAGATGTTCTGCCTTGTTTTGACGCTTCCAAGATGATCCTTCCAGAGGATACATCCTGCATAATTACTGTTCCGATCACCCTTGATATAGCTTCTAACCACGGGGTTGTTGTGGCATCCCACACTGAGGTTAAGGATAAAAATTATTCCCTCAGTTTGGTTGACAATCTTCTACAGAAACCAAGTGTAGAAGAGCTTGTCAAGAACCATGCGATTCTACATGATGGTCGAACACTGCTCGACACAGGAATTATTGCTGTAAGAGGCAAAGCTTGGGCCGAGCTTGTAACACTCTCAAGTTCAAGTCAAACAATGATTTCGGACCTTCTTAGCAACAAGAAGGAGGTAAGCACAATCCTTCTACTGTTTATTTATAGCTGTTGATGTTTAGTCTAATTTTTGCTTGTTTGTTTTATCCTTTAAAGAAGAGATTATAAATATTATGATGAGAAAACATCTTATTACAATGACATGAAAGTGTTGTATCATAGTCGTATTTTGTCTTTCACTTCACGCTTGCTTATTTTAACATAAAAGAGAATACCGTGTAAGGTGTGCTAGAACACAACAGTGCTGGAAATAACTGCATATGGCAGCATTTATTCTTGGTATAAATTGTTGAAATTTGCGTAGATGAGTTTGTACGAGGAATTGGTTGCAGCTTGGGTACCTGCAATACATGAATGGTTGAAGATTCGCCCGTTGGGTAGAGAGCTGATCAATGGTCTAGGAAAGCGGTCGATGTTCAGCTATTGTGCTTGTATGTCATACTTAACTGTTGAAACTTTATATTGCCGTCAGTGTTAACAGCATTCATTCCATATTTTTAGATTAGTTATTAACATTATTCATTATCCTTGTTCATTGGGATGTCATTTCTCTGTGTGCCATGTATATATATTTCAGACTGAAACCAATTTTAGAAAGGTCTTTTCATAATCTTTCCTTATTTCATGGCAGATGATTTGTCCTTTTTACATTTTGGAACCTCTAGCGAAATTCTCGATCACTTGGGTGGGCCCAATGCTGCACTCGTAGGTCGAAGGCACTTATGTTCAATTCCAGCCACAACCGCCTCTGATATTTCAGCATCTTCAATTATTCTCTCTAGCAAAATTGAACCTGGGGTCTCAATTGGGGAGGATTCCATGGTTTACGATTCATCGCTGTCTGGAGGAATACAGATAGGCTCCCAAGCTATTGTTGTCGGAGTTAGTATCCCAGTTGATTTTAATAGCGGGTCCACAGAAGATTCTTTTCGGTTCTTGCTTCCTGATCGCCACTGTCTTTGGGAAGTACCTCTAAATCGATGCACGGAAAAGGTTATTATCTACTGTGGCCTTCATGATAATCCAAAAGTTTCATTTTCTAAGAATGGAACTTTCTGTGGTCAACCGTGGAAGACGGTATTACATGGTTTAGGCATTCAGGAAACTGACTTGTGGAACTCATCAGATGTACATGGTAAGTGCCTCTGGAATGCAAAGATCTTTCCGATTCTGCCTTACTTTGAGATGCTTCGTTTAGGTATGTGGTTCATGGGTTTGGTCAACAACTGCAAAACTTTGCTTCCGTTGTGGAGAAGTTCAAAAAGGGTCAGTTTGGAGGAACTTCATAGATCCATAGATTTTCCAAAGCTTTGTTTACGCTCTAGTAATCATCAAGCAGATCTTGCAGCTGGATTTGCTAAGGCCTGCATGACTTATGGTATACTTGGTCGCAATTTGTCTCAATTGTGTGACGAAATCCTGCAAAAGGAAATATCAGGAGTTGAAATGTGTAGAGATTTTTTAGCTCTCTGTCCAAAGCTCCAAGCACAGAGCACAAAGATTCTCCCTCATAGCAGGGCTTACCAGGTGCAAGTTGATCTTCTGCGGGCATGTGGAGAAGAAACGAAAGCAATCTCATTGGAGCCAAAGGTTTGGGGTGCAGTTGCTCAAGAAACTGCTTCAGCAGTAAGACCTGGGTTTGGAGGTAAATTATATATCTGTATATAGATAATTCTTGAAGAAATAAAATGACGTAGGGAATGTTAGATGGAAAAGCAAAATGTGAACTTCATCTTCCTTTGTATTCTAAATTATATAGTGATGAGCTCAATCATCTTAGTTGTTTCAGTGACCTTTAGTTGACTCACATCGTTTCTGTACTCAGATCAGTTATTGGAGTTATCGAACAGCATATCAGCTCCAGTAGATCAGGAAGTTGTTTCTGGTAACCACCCTTTCTTCCCAAGAAAAGCAAAAGTAGAGTTACCAGTACGTCTGGATTTTGTGGGGGGTTGGAGTGATACTCCTCCTTGGAGCTTGGAACGCTCCGGTTGTGTTCTAAACATGGCAATTAGTCTGGAAGGTTCTCTTCCAATAGGCACCACTATAGAGACGACAAAAGCTTCTGGAATAAAAATTTCTGATGATGCTGAAAACCAATTGTATATTGAAGATCCATCATCTATTGCAACACCATTAAATCATGATGATCCATTTCGACTTGTCAAATCGGCATTGCTCGTTTCCGGAATTATAAGTGGAAGTGGAAGCAACCTTTCCTCTACAGGCTTGAAAATCAGGACTTGGGCCGATGTTCCTTGCGGTAGTGGTTTGGGGACTTCGAGTATCTTAGCTGCAGCTGTCGTTAAAGGACTCCTCCAAGTAATGGGAGGAGACAGTAGTAACGAAACTGTTGCCAAACTTGTTTTAGTCTTAGAACAGATAATGGGCACTGGAGGAGGATGGCAGGATCAAATAGGTGGCCTGTACCCAGGTATTAAATTTACTTCAAGTTTCCCAGGAATTCCATTACGGCTTCAAGTCATTCCCCTGGCGGCTTCACCACAGTTGGTGGCAGAGTTAGAGCAACGGCTATTGGTAGTTTTTACTGGCCAAGTAAGTCCCTTCGTATTTTGTCATAGCAGAGTTTCTTTTTCTCTCTTTCTTCAAACAGCAATCTTAGCAGAGTTTCTTTTTCTCTCTTTCTTCAAACAGCAATCTTAGATTATATCCGGAACTCTAAATCACACATGCTTCTGACTTTCACTACTGCCATCATGAATTTTCACATCTCATATAGCCTATCATTTGCTACTTTTATACAGGTCCGGCTAGCAAATCAAGTTCTTCAAAAGGTGGTAACTCGTTATCTACAACGTGATAACTTACTAATATCAAGTATCAAGCGCTTGAGTGAACTGGCGAAGATAGGACGAGAAGCTTTAATGAATTGCGACGTAGATGAGCTAGGAAGAATCATGATGGAAGCATGGAGATTGCATCAAGAATTAGATCCATACTGTAGCAACGAATTTGTTGATAAGCTTTTTGAGTTTTCTGACCGTTTCTGTTGTGGTTACAAGCTTGTGGGTGCTGGAGGTGGAGGGTTTGCTTTATTATTAGCAAAAGATGGCAATTCTGCACGAGAACTCGAGAATTTATTGGAAAAATCTTTGGATTTTAATGTTAAAGTCTATAAGTGGAGTATCTTCACAGAAAAGTAGTTGAACCTTCTTGAGTGACAACCCTTCTTAAAGACCTGATATTCACTGATAATTGTTGAATTTATCAAAAGTTGTACTGTACATGGAAGCGGTCATCCATCTTATATTCTTCATAGCGGTGGTGTATGTATTTTTGAACCTTCCCAAATGCTGATTTTTTTTTATGGAAAGATGAATATATTAACTAGCAAAGATAGTACATAAGATTTACAATTTCGTTTCTATCAAAAACATTAGAAATAATGCTAAAATGCTCATTTTTTGTTGTAATTTCGTAGACCTATGATGAAGATTCTTTATTCTTGCTTCCTTGGCGATTTGGTCCGCTTCACAAATGCTGATTGAGATTTCAATAAATGGCAAGAACAACATACAACATCTGTTGACATGTATATGATTCATGTATGTTCAGAATAAAACAACAATCCTGTTAAAGGGGCGGCATGTTCCATTGGAGTGGCGGCAAGGGTGGTAGCAATGTCCCTCTTATTGGTTAGGGGATGTCCTATAGGGGGTGTAAATTGACCAGATTATCCTACTCCTATTTTTAACCTAATGGAATCAGAAAAATCAAAATAGTTTTTTTGATTTTTTTCATCTTCTCTTCTCTTCTCCTCCTCCATTAAAATTGAAATTTTCATCGTCCTCGATTAATCAGCGATTTGAAAAATTGATAATCGTTGATTGAAAATTATATTTCCAAAAGACCCAATTAGGGTTTTGTTTATTGTGTTTGATTCAAGTTAGTTTTGTATCAAAAATTAGGGTTTTGGATCAAAATTGAAATTGAAATTTCTGTGTTGCATGTGAGTTACGGTTGGTAATAACTCCAATTGGAACCGTAACTATAGATTTGGTTGATGTTACGGTTCATTTAACTTAAATACCAACCGTAAGTTCTTGATTTTGAGATAAAATATTCAGTTACAAATTTTTTTTCCAACCGTAAATTACTTACGGTTGGTCTCGTTACTTAAGTTACGAACCGTAAGTTGTCATGGATGTTTCATTTTCTTTTTGCGTACGGTTTGTAATTGCATCACTGTTACCAACCGTATTTGAGTTACGACTTGTAACTCAAATAACCTTACCAACCGTAGGTTAATTACGGTTGATCTCGATTCATTAGTTACCAACCGTAATTTTTTACGGTTGCTATATGTTGTCATTCTACCAACCGTAACTGGTATCACGATTGGGTTTTCCCCAAATTGAACCAGTTACGGTTGGTATTCGATACTTTTGGAACCCTAACTGAGAGTTACGGTTGGTAACGAGCTAAATTCCAACCGTAAGTTCTTCTGAAATTTTAAAAGTTTCGATTTTTTTTACGTACTTTAGATAATTTTGAGCGACAAAAAGCTAATGGGAACTAATTTAGAGATTCACCCATCTCAAATTTGTCACTGGAATCACTCATTTTGGTTGAGTGAATCAAAATCTAGGGTTTCACAAAAATGTCTTTTTTCTTCTCCTCACAACTTTTTTTTTTCAACTCTAAAAATCTGATTTTAGAGTTATTATAAGTGAAAATTAATTATCAACACTAATCTTGATTATCAACACTAATCTTGATTATCATCACTAATCTTGATTATTAATAATAAGGGTTAATTGGTCATTTTCATATTTTTTTTGATAAGGGGTGGCATGAATTACCATGTAATGACCCTTTTTGTCTTATTAGGTTTCCGCCCTTCTAATGGATCATGCCGCCCCTTTAACAGGATTATAAAACAAACATGGCCCTTATTTGAGTTGAAAATCTTAGCTTGAAATGAAAATTCTCTATATAAAACAGAGTTTTTTCGACCGATGTGGTTAACCGGAGCTTCTTGTTGATTCTGGCCCCACTATTTTATTTTATTTTGGATATTTGATTCTAAAAAAGTATTTTTCCCCTACAAAATCTTATAAAATAATAATTAAAATCCCATTTAAATTTTTTTTCCCAGAAATAAATTCAGCAAAATCTTTAAATCATGCAAAACAATAGTAATTAAAATCACATTTAAATTTTTTGCCCATAAATAAATTCCACAAAATCTTTAAATTATGCAAATAAACTACTAAAATAAAATCATGATTATACTATTGATCAATTCTGGCCCCACCGAGTTTTAAAAAGTAAATTTTATTCGACGTGTACCACATTATAATTTTTTTTTGGAAATAAAAAATTATTTCGGAAAATAAGATATTACCGAAAATAATTAAGACATGCATTCTCGGTTTCAACCCAAAACTAAATTAATCATGCATCAATCACAAAAGTAATCAAGCAATCAATCACATCATAAGATTAATAAATTTAAAAAAAATTAAAAAATACATCCAATGTCCAATGTCATGTTACAATTCTTCGAATTTCCCTTTTCCTAATTACAACTTCGCTCTATCTATTAAAATAAAATTGAAGCTAACAAATAAGTTATTCCCGGTGATTACACTTCCGACAATGAGAAACTTAAAAAAAATGATTAAATTAATCGTGGTTACTAACCTCTCAATCATATGATGTATTTCTCTTGCGAGCAGCTTTATTGTTGATCCTGTTTGCTTACAAAAAAAAAATTACGTAATCGTTAGAATTTAAAACAGAATAAATGGGAGCAAATGTTGATTAACGTACAAAATAATCGAGCAAATAAATATTGATTAGTAAACATCATATTACTTTTTCTTAATTTTGTTTATCCCATAATTCAAACAAAATAGTTATAAAATAAAAAAAATTGATTAATTAAGGTGAATTTCAAATTTTGTTATGTAAATATTAAAATTATTGAAAAAAATACATTCCATGACAAACAAAAAATGAAGGTAATCTAAATATTTTCCTAAATTGATTTATAATAATAAAAAAAATTCCAAAATGGATCTACAAAAAGGAATAAAAGAAGAATCCAAATATAAATGTGCCCAAAAAATAAAACAAAGTTGTCTTTTTTAGAAAAAAATAAATTTTCGCACATTTTCTTGGTTAATATAAGATATTAATTCCAAAAATAAATTTTTCTGCCTGTATAAAAACGCTGCTTACGCCTTTTTTTTTCTTTTTCTTATCCAGATATAATGAAATGTGTAGTCAAATTTTATAGACAAGTGTAGTCGATTGTCGTTGATTATGTCCTTTAAAAACTGCTGCGGTGACTCATTTCGTTTATGGATGCTTACGTTTTTTTTCTTATGCAGATATAATGAAAAGTGTAGTCAGATTTAATGGAAAAGTGTAGTCGATTGCCATTGATTCTCTCCTTTGAAAACTGATGCGGTGACTCTTATAGAGGCTCTCCTTTAGAAACTGCTCGGTTGATTTTCATTGAGGTCTGTGGTTCAATTTCTCTATGAGGTATGACTTAGTGCTGATTTTTATGTTTTTTTTCGTTCGTTTTGGATTTTCAGTGCCAAAGTTTTGATTGTTAAGATCTTGAAGATATTATTAACAAAATAATCTTTTTTTATGCTTCCAAAAAAGAAGAAGGTATTTTTGTAGAAATTTTTGGTTCGGTGACTAGCTATATTGTTTCCATTTCTTTGGTTTTGTTGCTAGTTTTTTTTTTTTGAAGCATGTTCTAGGGTTTTGTTGTTTTTTTTTTCTTGGGCTTCCGCTCGGATTATGATGTGGTCGGGCCACATATATTTTGTATGTGGCCCCTCTTCATATTTTGACAAGTACTTATATTAAAAACCCGTCCCTCTAAATTCCCGTAATTGTTTTACCTTTTTAAGAAAAAGTAGGAAGTTAAGACAAAAAGTTAGGTTATAAACTGTTTTGGAGAACCAAAAAACCATGTGTCACTATTTAAAGATGGACCACATACTTGAATGATGTGGCCCGACCACATCGTAGCGGCACCATTCGGCTTCTTGCAATTTAGGATTTTATTGACTAATTTTTTTTTCCATGTACATTAGAACTTTATCAGGTGGCAACAATGGAGATCATGTTCATAATCCAAATGATGTGTTGCAGTTGAAACTGAAGAAAAGAAAAGTTGTTTTCTGGGATCTCCCGGACTTGGTGGTAGTCACCGTTGAACATACAAGGCTCTTATTTGCTCATTTCTTTGTAAGAAAAACTGAAATCTTGATAATAAATTAAAATCCACGATTTTGGTAACCCACATTTAGTGATTTTAGGGTTTACAATTAAAACCTACTTCCGTGTCGCATTACTTATCCGGCCCACCAGGCAAAGAGGAAGAAGAAATCACCGAAAACCCAAATCAACAATGGTGCGTAAATTTGAATCCCTCCGTTCAAGCCCCAGCTACGATATCCTTATTTTGTATTATTTGATTTGATTGTTGGTGTACCGATTAATGATTTTTCTTTTTGTACTGAAGTATTCAAAGAAGCCCGATAATCCAACTAAGTGTAAGCATCTTTAATCTTTATTGTCCTTTTCTCGTTTTCTTTTCATAGTTGAAGGGTTTTGAACGAGTTTAAATACTGCGTGTGTTGTTTATGATGCTCTCTACTTAGCCTGCAAGGCAAGGGGTTCTGATCTTCGTGTTCATTTCAAGGAAGAATGGTTTTGGGGTTTTCATTTCGTTTAGTTTAACCGAATCGTATATGATGGGATTATTTACTAAATCGTGATGAAAATGGTTGGTCTCTTGGTTACTAATGCTACAGGATTGTTTATTTATGGAGAATTTGATGTGTATAACTCTTTGAAGAGTGGACCTCAGATAGTTGTGGATAATGTGCTTATGTCAATTATAGTTGTGGATAATGTGTTTACGTTTGAAAGGATTTTTCCTTTTAAGTTTCTTGTGAGATGATTTTTGAAGTGGTGGGTTATGACTAATTAGCGGATTTAAGATATTAAAATTGGAATTTTATCTGATCAATACTTGGGCTTGGTTTTCTTTGGTCTTGGGGTTTCGATTGGATTAATTGATTAGGGTTAATTTTTGGTTTTAGAGTTAATACGAAATAAGCAAAGTGAATTGGTGGTTTATACGGGTGCTACTAACTATTATGTGTATGTTATAGCTACTGCTGCTTCAAACATCCATACATTGGTCTGAAGAAGTCTATCCAGTATCGACTGCCAAGTTGCTTCTCTATATGTAACATGAAAGTCTTATCAACCATATAGCGAAAACGAGGTCTCTCACAGTATTAGCTTCTCTGGTATGGCAAGTAACTCTATATATAGGCGATACTGTGTGGGAGCATGATAACAAATGAGATAAACAGATACAAATCTAATGAATGGGTTCCTCATAGTTGTGCCAGCATATACATGTGATTTTCTTGGAGGCAAAATATTTATACTTAATCAGGTAATGCTGGTCTGATGGGAAGACTTTGGTCAACTCCTTCCCGAGTCATTTTAGAGCTGCAGCCAACAAATATGGAAGCCACCTCCTCCCAAGTAAGATGTGTCGGGGAACTATCTCTGGTAGTGCAATCTTTTTATCCTTATAACGAATGACAAGCTAAATTAGGAACTGCTTCTCTTTACTCTTTAAGAATATATATATTAAGAATTGCAAGATGACCTATATATGTTTTAAGAGATTGCCATCAATCGCCATTCATTTCGCTATTCACTGTCCAAGCAGAGAGAAGACTAATAGTTTTTTTCACAAAAGTGCCCCACATCCAATTTGTGTTAACCATCTTTCTTAACCTTTTATTTGTTGTACGGGTTTGCTATGGATTACTGACATGTACTACGATACATTGGATGCTCCAAACACTGGAAAGAAGGTTGGCTTATTTTTTTTGTTTTTTTTTTCCTTTTTCAGGAACCTTGGTGAAATTTTTTCACTAAAAATAATTAGCTTTATTTGTTTCTCTCAATTAGTTGATCAGTTAGTATTTGATAGCTTATTTATTTTGTTTTCATGATTTGAACGGAAACTACCTGATCCAATAGTTCATCATATATTCTCTTCTGTTCCGACCAAATGTGCTGTTTCCACTAGCGTGTTACCGGAAATATGGAAATATGTCTTGGTATCTGTTCCGGTTCTTGATTTTCGCAACTGGGAACCTCCTGGAATTCTGCATGAAGACTTGAAGACTTTGATGAGCAAGACGATATCTTGGAGACGAATAACTTTTTGTGGATAAGGGAATGATTCAACGCAACACGTTAAATATAAAGAAGTTTTATCTTGATTGTGAATGCATGGATCTCTACGGCAATCAAGTGTGAAAATGTATGTCTTCTTACGACAATCAATGGGGTCCAACGCTGAACTCATGAGGGGTTCACCTTTTGTTCGTGGCTTCCAAAAAGATATAGCAAATTCGAACTACAACAAGTACATTCTGGAGATGCATCAGACATGAGACTCTCATAGTCTATTTTGAACGGACATAGCAAGTGGAGCAACCATAACTTCTACTAAAGCCAGAGTACTTGGAAGGGGGAATAATTAATAATCCATACAAGGAAAAACTCTTGAGAAGCAAAAGTAGTTAGATTGGTCGAAGCCAAAGATTGCTATTAAACGATTGTTGTAAATGTAATATAGGAAATTCATACGCAAACGATAATCAGCCATACTGCATCGGATGCAAGGCTTCAGCGCCGTCAACTAAACCATTGTACTATAAAAAAAATATTCTTAACATAAGAAAATAGTGTGAGATGCGAACTATTAACTTTAGTGGTGCATATAGGTATAAAATTCAACTCAGATTTTATGGACCGACCAACAGAAGAATTCATGGGCTATAGCATGGAGCTGCTTTATAGAAAAGTATTGGAAATTTGTTATCCTAATAACTACCATATCTTCATGGATCGTAGTGATATGTGTACGAAAGAAATATAATGATATACTTTCGTAATAATTTCAATTGGGACAATCTGGAAGACATTTTGGCACTGTTTGATGATTGGTCAAGATGTAATTTTGAGATGTGCGGTTTGTAGATATGAGAACTGGATCAAAACAATTCATGGTATTGAATGTCAATAATTTTGATACTCTTTAATACCAATAATACCAAGACAGACAAAGAGCAGATGCAATAATACTTTACATCCAACACAACTCAAATATTAACGTATTGATTCTTTATTTGTAAGAAAAATATCATACGTACTGATTTATTACCCATTTTTATAACAACCCTCCAATGCTTCATAAGCAAGAAACAGACCCGTGCATCGCACGAATGAGAAACTAGTCTTATTAGAGATGTACATTTGGATTTACATGGCCCTTATTCGGATTTTTCTGTATTAGAGATGTACATTTATTCTACCTCCTTAACTCGAAATGAAAATCTTAGTTTGGAATGTGCAAGGATGCAGAAATCCTTTGACCCAAAATCATTTGGCGAATCTAATTAATACAGAAAAATCCGAAATCCTAATTCTTTCAGAAACCAAGAACCAAAGAAAATTTGTTAAATCATTAGTATCATCATTTGCTAATTACCATATAGTAGACCTCATAGGTATAGCAGGGGGCTTGTTATATATTCATGGGTTTTACTTTGAAATAGTTTAGTGGAACATCAACATGATTAATATTATTGTTAATTCGGCTTTTCACACCAAACAATAGGCTCTAACATGCTTTTATGGTAGTCCTTATCCCTCTAATAGAAACACAACTTGTGATTTCTTAAAAGAGACAAGTGTACAAATAATTAGGAGAAATATGCCATGGATAGTGCTAGGAGACTTTAACATTATTTTTAATCAATCCGAGAAGTTAGAAGGTTTACCTTTTGTTGATGGTGGTTTTTAGTTTAGGGCGAAAACTGTAAAAGTCTCTACCTGACCCGACATCAGAAGTAGTAAACCTTGATATGTCTATATTCCGCAAGGAATTTAAAGAATATATCTAATCTGATGAGTGCCTATGCCTTTCTTCATATCGTATTGAAACTCAAGCTCCCAGATCACTAGTATAGATCCTAATGAGTATCTAAGCTTCTGGTTGCATTATTCACTAATGCAGGCCCTAGTGAGTATGTATCATATGTTGCGTACCCAGTTGAACTCTTAGTACTGACATGATATGACAATTAATGTTCACTCTCGTCTGAGTAGCATGAATTTCCCAAAGTGTCAGGATTAAGATGCGCATGAAGGTACTTAATTAGAGGCGCGCAAGCTGCGCTGCTCTCCGAGATAAAAATTATTGATTTTGTATCAACGTGCAAAATTCACCATCAATTTTGTGTCAGCTCACAAAATTCAATTTTTCTAACCTAATTTTATCAATTTACAGAAATTAGGTTTTTGCTCTAAACTGGAGCCTGCACGATATCTCGATCCCTATTGGTCGAGACTAAACTTAGGTGTTGATGGTGGATTTTAGTTCAGGGCTAAAATTGTAAAACCTAATTTAATGCACTGACATCCTGCAAAGGGTAAAGCTGGTTGACAAGTGATGAGTACCTCTTCGCTTTATTCGAAGCAATTAAATGAATACATGAGATTCACCCAGAATGGTGCATATCACAATGATCCCAAATATTTTGTGAATTTTTTAGCATTATTTAATGCATGATTAGCCTAGTATTTCATGTGTTGTTCCACGCCGAACTCTCATTATTAGCATGGCATGACGATTGAGTGTTCACTCTAAGCAGAGTAGCATGAATCTCCAAGTGCCAAATTCGAGACATGCATGAAATACCCGTACAAGATACGTCACTCTCTAGCAAAGAGAATCTCACATCGGCGTGCTTGTATTATCCCGATCGAGCATGTTCAATTCCCTAAAGGGAATCTAGACTGTCCATATCAGTCTCAGAAACGATCGCGGCCACACAAGTTGTCCGCGCAATTTAACAAGCCTAGCCAAACCCTGGCAAGAATAGGCGATTTTCATAATGACCACCTGTAGATGGTGGATTTTCGACAAGGGCTAAAATCATAAACTCATAATTATACGAAGCTCTGATCCAGTAATCAGACGTGAGTATTGAGACACGGGTCTCTCATCGAATTCTCAACGGAGAGTACTTTCTCACAGAGTACATGTAGATATGTAGTCTCACGACTGGAAAACGACATATCTCATGAATACTGAACACTTTCAGTGATTATTTCTATATAGTATCACGAGATGGACGGCTCCTAGACAGCTTGCTCTGCTAGTATAGAGCGATAACGTCTTCAGGAACAAACAACGAGTTTACCCTGACTATATAAAGGATATGACTTACCGACAAGCTCATATCGGGATAATTAATGCTCCTAGACAGCTTGCTCTGCTAGTATAAAGCCACAAAGTTAATTATTCCTAATTAAGATTAATTCTGCCGTGACATTCACTACTAAATTCCCAGAATAATATATTATTGCTCCCATTCAATGGTCGAATCCACGACTGGTCCCATGGAATGGAAATAAACAATTGTGCTGATTCTATGATCGAATCCACGGCTTGATCTCATAGAATAACAATAACTATATTATCTCATTACTCCGATTTCATGATCGAATCCACAACTGGTCTCATAAATGGTAATAGATAAATCTTAATTACTCCGATTCTATAGTCGAATCTACGATCCCATGGAATGGTAATGCTCATTTTAGTATTCTGAATTCGTAGTCGAATCCTCAGCTAATCTTATGAATTAATAATAAACATCTTATTACTCAGTTTTGTGAATTATTCTCCACCGAATTCCACAATTAGTAATAAATAATCAACAACCGGGCATTTGAGCTACCTCTAAGTAAGCCCCGATTCAAATGGTGAAGGTGTATTCAACGACGATACACTAACAGTCACCGCACGAACGAGTATTTCAAAATACAACGAAACGATGAACCTATCCAAAATAGGGAAGAATATAATAAATAATTAAAAATATTGACCAGGGTGCTGGGAGCACGGACAAACGACCGACCGGCCGTGTCGTGGTCTATCTCACGCCAGTTTTATATTTTTAATGCATTTTTATTATTTTCCATGATTTGATGAAAATTCTCTCATTTTATCAAATCTCCTTCGTCTCGAGGAAACTCCTCGGTTTCATGGTATTTTTCATAAATTCGTAAAAAATAATATAAATTAAGGAAAGAAGTGAGGGGCGTGACTGTTGGCCAACCGGCCATGCCTTGGTCCCAACCGGCCCCACACCTCAGGGTTCCTCATTATTTTATTATTATTATTATTTCTCTAATTTCATGAAAAAACTCATTGATTTCATGGTATTTTGCAAAAATCATCAAATAATAAATAAAATTATGAAAATTTGTGGGACCGGGCTACTAGCCGGCCGGCCATGCCCTAGCCGGTCCCACATGCCCCTTATTTTATTATTTTACTTTATTTTTCCTTGAATTCATCAAATTCCTTGATTTCATGGTATTTCTCTCAAATTAGAAAAATTCCCTCAAATCATGAAAAATACTTAAAAAATATAAAAAAAATTATGAAAACTCGTGGGACCGGCCCCCTATCCGGCCGGCCACGCCCCCATGGTCCCACTCGCCCGTGTTTTTATTATTTTAATATTTTTTGCTTCCTTGAACTCATGAAAACTCCTTCAATTCATGGAAACTCCCTAAATTCATCAAATTTCTTAAAATTCATGAATTCTTCATAAAATCATCAAAAATATTATAAAATTAAGGAAAATGGCACCACGGGACCGTGGTCATGACCGGACGACCATGCCTTGGCCTCGGCGGTCCCACGCCTCCTTATTCCTTATTTTATAATTATTTTCCATCATCTCATGGTGTTTTTCCTCAGTTTCGTCGAAACCCTAATTTTGACATATTTTCTCGAATGGATGCTCAATTGCACGCCAGAAAATATCAAAATTCTCAGGACTGAGACGAGGACGCCTTGGAGACACGAGCACGCTATCTTGACCGACCAAGATTGGCTCTTTGGCTTACAGAAGCCGATCCTATCAAGTTTCATAGTTTTGACCTAATTTGCACAATTGCACGTATTAGGTCCAAGACTCTTCCAAACACTTCAGATTTTCATGAAGTGATCATCAGGCGGTCACGTGACTACCCTGGGTCGGTTTCATGACCCCATGGTCGGTCCCTCACTCCGTCATAATTAATTAGGTTTTCTCACCTAAGGCTCAGACGAGCATTTTCGAATAAATGATTAAACCAACATTTAATCATTCTTTCACCAACAAATCGTCAACTCTTCAGGAGTTCTTTGTATTTTCTCACGTGAGCATATGGACACTACATGGTTGATCCACGGTCCCATGTAGTCGCTCCCTCCTTCGTCCCATGGTTAAACTTCTGACGAACCATGAATTGATCATCAATTGATCAAATTAGGGTTCTGAATCCAAGGATCATCATTCCAGATACCAACCTTAATAATTTTACGACGACCTCATGGTCATTAATTTTATTAATTATATTCGGTTCAACGACCAGTATTCTAATTAATATTTTTGGTACGCTGCCAGACGAGCAACACTTGCTCAGATGATAAATATTTGCTCAAACCAAGGAATATTGGTTCAACAATCAATATCCAACGATCCATCGAATGAGCAATACTCGCTCACTTCATCGTAAGAACTATACCTTTGTCTCATGACATGTTCAATTCATAAGTTTCAGAACATCATGTTCAACTCAGCAACTACATGGACTCATCGTGCCATCAAACCACGAAGTCGTCAATTGACTAACATACCACGAGACGTGAATCGTGTCACTTTGGGGGGATATCACTTAGGGTTTTGGTCTGGCGGTCTACGGCACGTGTGTTCATACACACGTTGGAATGTGAGCAAGTCGTGCAATCAGTTGAAGGAGTTCACAAAGTAGTGGATGGAAAATCGACCAAGTCATCACACGATGAGCAACTGGTCTCAAACACGATTTCCATTTCCTCACTCTTTCATCCCATCAACTGTCACACTTCACAGAATCATGGTTTCTAAAATTCCAGCAATATAAATAAGTCTCTGTATCATGATTGAATCATCAGCATCAACAATATCATCAATCTCACGTCTCATCGACAACACGAGATCACCAACTCATCAATTGAGAAATTTCAATCATTCAGAGCTTATCATATTCAGAATTCATACACCCACAATCTTTGATTACCATTGATTCCACACATTTCCCAGCTTCCCTCCTACAGATCAACCCATCCTCTCTTGTGACCGAATTTACTCTGGAACGGTCATTGTCTTGATTTAGGCCGGAGTACTACAGATTGATTTCTCGAATCTAAAGCACCCCCTTTGCAGCGGTGCATCTGTGTGAGGTTTAAAATTTCGCTCGGTTCGAGGAGTCTCCTCCGTACGGTCGTCTCCTCAATTCCTTAAAAACCAGCAAATCGTTTTTCCCCATCTACAGATTGGCGACCACAGTGGGAGATTAATCTCTCGGTTGCAATCGCAATCTTTCACAAGATGGTTGGTCTTAGGTCTTCATCACTCCTACTTTCAAACCCTAACCAGAGTATTTCAAATGACGACATTCCTCATACTTGTCCGAATGACTCTGGTAATATTCGTCACTCCTACTTTACTACTCCTTCTCCCTCTATTGATGCGTTCGATGTAGAAATCCCATCATTTGCTGAATTGGCACGGAGACAAGAAATTCTGATTAGGAGCATCAATCGATTGAAGGAGACAATTGATGAACTCTTCAACTGTATGGTAGAATTAACAAAACTCTTGGGAGCAGAAGTGGTAGATCATCCCAATGCTACTGCCAACGATACCCCTCAAACCAACAACTTCACTACTTACGAAAATATGGTGGACCAAGAAGTCACACATTTGATCGAAAATCTATGTGAACTCCTACACTTCTCCAGGGATCAGCGCACAGACACATTTTCAGCACTCAACCAGATATCATCCAGCGTGCAAATAACGCCACCAACACCATCAGTTGAAGAAGTCTCCCTAGTGCCTGGGCATTCGATCGACAACATCTCTTTTGGAGAAGAAGATCGCATGACGGATGAAGGACACAACCGAGCGTTGTATGTCACTGGTTTCATCAAAGGCACCGAATTTAGAAGAGCTCTTGTCGACATCGGTGTTTCCACCAACATTGTCACTATGAAGACTCTCAGGATGGCCAGATTTCCACAAGGTAAAATCGTTCGCTATCCCATCCTAATGACAGGATTTGAAGGAAGTCAAAGCCATAATATGGATATGCATACATAGATTTGAGGATGGGGCCGATTCGATCGAAAGCAAAGTTTCATGTGATCGAGCAAGAACCTGACTACCACATAATACTGGGACGCCCATGGCTCCATGATAACAAGGTGGTTTCTTCAACATACCATCAATGCATGAAGGCTCTGCTCTACAACAAGATCATTTGCATTCCGACTTCATCATCTCCTTATGCTCCCGTCTATGATACTGAGTTCCTTGAATCTCAAAAAGGCGTCCCGGAACCTCCAAGCAGGATTCACAGTACTCCACTTCCAAGCTGGAAGACTATCGAGAAGGCTGATAACGATCCGCCATCCTCAGCTACTAAATTGATCAAGTCACCTACTACACCGACTAAACTCCATAATGACCAAGTATCAACTCCAAGGTCAAACTTCACGACCGATCGAGATGTAGAAGGGAGAGTCATTTATCGCCGACGGAAAGATTAGCAATTAATCGGGAAGAACGATGAAAAGTCTCCCCACCATGAAGAATCGTGTCAGAGTGAGCTATCACTTGAAGAAGAAGTACAGGATGCCCCACGACAACTACAGGACGACACTGACTCTACCACTGACGATCTTGAAACAATCAACATTGGGACTGAAGACGATCCAAGGCCAATCCTGATCAGTTCAGCACTATCACCAGAGGAGCGGACCGAGCTGATAAAATTATTGAAAGAATATCAAGATGTCTTCGCCTGGGCGTACGAAGAAATGCCGGGTCTGGATGACAAACTCGTCACCCATCACATGCACATCGTCCCTGGTTCCAAAGCTGTCAAACAACCGTCCAGACAATTTAGACACGAAGTCGAGGAGCAAATCAAGGTCGAAATCCAAAAACTGTTGGCAGCAGGGTTCATCAAGCCTATTCTTCATCCAACGTTTCTAGAAAATGTGGTACCTGTTAAGAAGAGAAATGGACAAATCAGATGTTGTGTCGACTTCAGGAACTTGAATAAATGTTGTCCAAAGGATGATTTTCCACTACCCAACATTGACATGCTTGTCGATGCAACCGATGGTCACGGTATATTCTCATTCATGGACGACTATAGTGGGTACAACCAGATCAAGATGTATGAACATGACACCAACAAGACTGCGTTTCGTACTCCCATTGGGAATTTTCACTACACTGTGATGCCCTTTGGATTAAAGAATGCTGGTGCCACCTATCAACGAGCCATGACTGCCATATTCCACGACATGATGCACAAGCAAGTAGAAGACTATGTTGATGATGTGGTGGTAAAATCGAAGACTCGAGCATCTCATCTCGAAGTTCTAAGGCAGGTGTTTGAAAGATGCAGAGAATACAAATTAAAAATGAATCCTTTAAAGTGCGCATTCGGAGTTTCTTCCGGAAAATTCTTAGGATTCCTGGTCACGGCTGAAGGGATCAAAGTCGACCCAGACAAGGCAAAAGCTATTACCACCATGCCTCCTCCACGTACCGTGAAGGAACTACAGAGCTTTATGGGCAAGGTAAATTATATTCGACGCTTCATTCCTGGATTAGCTCAACTCATTGCTTCGTTCACACCTCTGCTGAAGAAAGGAGCAAGTTTCACCTGGACAGCTGTTCAACAAGAAGCTTTCCATAAAATACAACAGATATTATTGTCACCGGCCGTCATGAGGTCTCCAGTGCAGGGACGACCTCTGATTCTTTACACAGCCTCCAGTGACGTCGCCATCGGCGCACTCTCGCTCAGGAAGACGACGAAGGCGTCGAACGACCGATTTACTACTTCAGCCGCACAATGAGAGATGCTCAACTCCGATATCCAAAGGCCGAAAGGGCATGCCTGGCATTGGTACATGCAATCCAGAAGTTCAGACATTACTTACTATCTAACAGGGTCGTACTCATCTCCAAAGCTGATCCCATAAAGTTCTTGCTATCAAAGCCTTGATAGGGAGACCAGCGAAGTGGCTACTCCAGATGTCAGAATTTGACATAGCTTGCACGCCACCTAAAGCCATCAAAGGTCAAGCGGTCGCAGACTTGCTCGCTGCTTTTCCAGGGGAAGACACACAACACTACATGAAGAAGTGCCCGACGAATTCCCAGACATCTTGGTCATCAAGGAAGAAACATGGCTTCTATACTTTGATGGATCTGCCACCCCTAGTAGTGACACCGGAGGAGCGGGCATAGTACTGGTGTCTCCATCTGGCATCCAGCCACACCCCGCCCAAGAGAGCACCAGACACTTCGTTCAAGTAGATTTCCACTGCACAACAACTCAGCAGGAATATGAAGCCTTCCTATTAGGATTATCCTTGGCCAAGCAAGCCAGGAGAAAACCCCTTGAGATAAGGGGGATTCAAAATTATTGGTCAACCAGATGAATGGAATGTATTCTCTCAAGGAAATCACACTTGCTCCATTCAGAACCAAAGATCAGCGACTGTTGACCTATTTTGCTGATGCAACGATCTTCCATACTGGACGGACTAACAATAGGCATGTTGATTGCCTAGAAACTCTCGCCTCCAAGCTGCAATTTAAAGGAGCAGAGAAAACGATCATTGCACAGAGGCGTACCGTATCTTCAACTTGGCTCACTCAGATAGAAGACATTTCAGCAAACGATTGGAGAGCACCCATCATTCATGAATTGAGCATCTCTGTTTCAGAAGGCCAAGTCAGCCTCAAAGAATTGAAGAACTACTTATTGCTCCATGGAGGACTATACTATCGAAACCCGGATGGATCTATATCACGATGTCTTGGGAGCGACGAAGAGGAAGAACAACTCAAGCTTATACATGAAGAAATCTGCGGGCAAACGTTAGTGGTAACACTTTACAGAAAGCTTCAAATAAGGGGATACTACTGGCCATCCATGGAAACTCAGTCAAGAGCTTTACAAGGATCTTGTCTTGATTGCCAAACACATCCTCATCACCTGGAGGTTTTGACAGTCCACCACACTGGGGACTGGAAGGAGCCTTACATCAAATACCTCCGGGATAACGAACTACCACTGGAAAAGAAGCAAGCAGTCAAAATCATTCAGAAAGCTAAGAGATTCGTCTATCTCGATGGGATCTTATACCGCAAAAGCTTTAGTGGGAATTTACTGAGGTGCTTAGCCGAACATGAAATCCCTACAATCCTGAAGGAAGTACATGATGGATAACATCAAGGAAAGAGAAAAATATTTCTTCAAATTCATGAGAAATATTATTGGCCAACCATGGAAGATGATGCAGCCGCACACGTTCAGAGGTGTCACCAATGCCAAACCCATGGTAATCTCATCCACACTCCTTGTCTCCCGTTGAATTCTGTGAATAGTCCGTGGCCTTTCTACAGCTGGGGACTAGATATCATTGGGAAGATCAATCCAGCATCTTCAAAACAACATGAATACATCACTGCGACAGAGTACTTCACCAAGTGGGTCGAAGCTATTCCTCTTCGAAGCACCACTGGAGTTACGATTGCCGCCTTCATCAAAGAGCACATAATATGCAGATTCGGAGTTCCTAAGCATATCATCACAGATAACGGAACTCCTTTTGCCAATCAAGATGTTGAGAAGCTGCTCAATAAATATGGGATCAAACAAATCTTCTCCACGCCTTACTATCCACAAGGAAATGGTCAAGCAGAAAGTACCAACAAGACTTTGATCAGGATTATCAGTCGGACGATTCATGACAATCCTCGATCATGGCATGAAATTACCCATGGCTCTATGGGCTTACAGAACTGCACCAAGGAGCTCGATCGGTACTTCGCCATATTCCCTTGTCTATGGAGCCGACGCCATACTTCCAGCAGAAATCAAAGTTCCCTCAGCCAGGATTGCAGCATCCAGTGGTGTACAATGGGATGAGGCTGAAATCTCCAGATCAAGAATCGCTGAGCTAGATATGCTTGAATCAAGGAGACCAAGGTGGAAAAATATGTGGAAGCTTACAAACAGAGGATCTCCAGAGCCTACAACAAAATGGTAAGACCTCGAACATTTCAAGTAGGAGATTTGGTATTAAAGACGGCAAAGCACATTCAACAAGACATGTCTGCTCCTAAGTTCTCTCCTAAATGGGAAGGGCCATATGTTGTTATCAAAGCAGTGTCTAGCGGATACTACAAAATTTTAGCAATCAATGGAGGAAAGGAAGGAAACATCATCAATGGCAAATGGCTCAAAGCTTATTATGCCTGATCCATGAAACAAACTACCTCTTCATCATTTCAAGCATTTTCAAAAATGTAATTTCATTCCTCCAAAGAGCATGCGAATGCTCCTTTGTTCATTAAACATTTCATAAATGAGCAAAATTCGTTCATACCATGATCAACTGTTTCACCTAACTAGAAACTCAGATTTATTCAAAAAACAACAACCACAAATGCTCACTCAGAGCAAACCATCCAGCAACGGATAATCCCTGTAAGAAGCCTCGTCAAGCTTCTTCTGAAAAATCTTGGTCTTTGCCTTCAAGTCTTCGACCGCTTTCTCAACCCTTGCTGACTCCAGAGCCAGTATCCTCTCCTCATCCAGTAAAGCACATTCATGGAAATTGCATCGGCAGCCTCTGCCGCCTTATGAACCTTGATTATCTCAAGACGACGACGGAGCCAGCTTACATTGAATCGCAATATCTCACAATTCGAGATCATTTCATCCCATTGTGCAGTTCATGGTTTTTGACGTCTCGCAAATGCATCTGGTTCATTTCCTCGATGATCGGCAATAGCCCCGCTACCGTGGTTAAAAGAGTTGGAAGAAAACCTTTCCACACTTCTGTGGTAGCAATGTGACCATACCTCTTCCAAATCTTGGTGTACAGAGGCGCATGACATTTGGGAATCACGAATCCACCGACCACTTCATTGTCTGGGAAGGTATTAATCAATGGAGCTTCGAATAAGAGTCCAGCGGTTGGGTATTCACGAACATGGACACTGTCTCCAGTCTCCACGGATCCTGCAGAATCTTCACATGCCTGGTTGCTGCTTTCCTCAACCTCAACCACGGTCACGGACTTTCCACTCTTTCTTCGTCTAGCATCGACGACGACACAGGACATCCGCCTATGATGAAACGAAGGAGTGTTAATCCCGGGACTCAGTACAATCTCAAGAGTATAGGTTTACTTACAGACGATCCAGCTTCAGCACGAGCCGATCCATACCGGGCAGGAGCTCTAACAGTCCGCTTAGGCCTTGCATTATGAGGAGTAGCATTCTTCTTACAGTCCTACGACAAATCATTCTCTTGTGATCAACAATCTCGATCGATCGAACAGAGACAAGAAAGGAGAAGAAGAAGAAGTGTACAACTTACTGAGATAGACGTTGCTATTTCACGCTTCGACTGAAGATCATCTTGAGAAGAAATGCTATTGCTCGACATGACGGCAAGGAGGTAGGATCAAAACTTCTCTGCACGATGAAACTGACTCAGGAATGGAAGAAATATTTGCGTGGATCATAGATTTGGAGTCTTGAAGATATATATATCAGGCGATAGTCATCACTCGCGAATAGTCAACTCAGTTACGAGTTTCACTGAAACCCTAGGCTTCAAAGATCGATACTGAAGACGCGGAGGAAAATAACGCACTGGGGACTGAACATCACGGGTCAAAGGATAGGCCACGCGGCCTTGTACACGTCATGAATTCTCAGCCGTGTGTTATGTTACTTCTCATGAAAATCGACAAGTCATGATGAATTTGGATGTATGGACATTGGTCCATGTCATGGATTAGAAGAAATCGACGTTAACAAAATGTTCATCATTCAGAAGAAAAGTCTAATTGAAGTAAAGTCATTTAAACAGTCAAAAGAAAGATATCCGCTATGAAGACTAAAAGGGAATACTCTAAATTTTAAAGAAGATGGAAGTAAAACTACTCGTCGGACTCATCCGAATTGTCAGATTCATCGTCACTATCCTTCTCGGAATCATCTTCTTCAGAGTCACTGTCAGAATCATTGGTGAAGTCCGGTGGACGGAAGATAATATCATCATCATCTGAACCGAGTCATCTTCTGCTGCAACTTCAGCTTCAATTCTCTTCATCATCCTCTGATGCTCTCTTTCATATCGATCAGGCTTAATGTAATGCTCGGATGGTTCCCATGTGATCTCTACTTCAGAAGCATCAATATCAGAATCAGAAGGCACTCCATACAAGAATCGACGCTTCTCCTCAACCCTCTGTCTCTTACGCCGGGTGCGATCTTTCTCACGTTGAAGGGCATCCTCCTTTTTGTCTTCAGCTCCTCTTTTCTTGAGTTCAGCAAAAGAGACTCTTCGCTCACCCAAGGGAACATTAGGCTTCGCCCCTTCATGGGAAACCCTAGCCTTTGATTTCGCTACAGGAGCGTCAGAATCCTCATCAGAAGAGCCAGAGGAAGAAGAGGAATACCAGTAGTCGTAATTGCTGTTGTCGTTGGTCGACATTTTCTGGAACCGGGAGATCAAAGATTACTACTGTGTAAACAAACCAACATCAGCAAAAAAGGTAACTCTGAACTCTTACCTCTTTACAATCCTACTAATGGTATTAGTTACGCCGTAAGAGTTAACACGATAAAGTTAGTTCGTTTCCTAAAATCTGCGATAATGAACGAGACTTTATTAATTTCCGAAACTGATTTTTCATGAAATCACGGACACAATTTTCATAATGTGAATATTCACACAACTGACCTATGAAGTTCATAACAATACAATATTCTATCATAAATATATTGTCTATCTTCGAAGAATCCTCAAAACCAACGTTTTGATTTTTCGAACAAAAAAAACAAACTATTTTTCCTTCGTATCGTCGTTATTTGTCTTTAAAACGAAGGTTTATTTCAAAATATTGTGAAAGCTCACATCTCATACATATGATAAAGTTTTGTATTTACATGAAAGCTCATAAGCAAAATTTTATCACTGGACACAAGTTCATCATATGAATTTTCCTTCGAGTCGTTGTAATTTGTTTTTAAAACGAAGGATTATTTCGATTTCGTGAAAATTTACTCCTTTTATGATAAAACCGTGGTACACATGAAGCTCATACACTAAGTTTTATCATTGGACCTAAGTTCATATATTAAAAAAAAAAATCTCTCCTAAATCAGGGATTATAGTTAGTTTTCGAACTAATGATCGAACGAACATACGTTTTCAAAAACGAGGTTTTTTCATAAAACTCACACCAATATATACACACATGTATATGGTTTCATCATGAACATGAACAACTAATGAAGGTCACAACATCATCAAACATCAAAACAAAAAAAAAACACGCACGCACCTGGTCGGCCAGAAGTTGGCCGGCGGCAACGGCGACTGGCGGCGACGATCAGGTGGCGACGCAACTTCAAGCTTCTCCTGCTGGCGTGAAGGAGGAGAGGTGATGGAGAGATGGACGTGGAAAAATTAAAAAAAAAGGATTAATTCCTTTTATACAATTTTTTTTTTATTTCCAAAACCTAATTTTCCAAGGATTTCCTTATTGGGCCCGGTCCGCGAATCCTAACCGACCACGGACTCGTCGTCCAAACCAGCGGTTCAACACCAATTTATGCTCATCAAACGACGCTCCAATCATGACATTGAAGCCGTCATCAAGTCGTGGTTTGCTCATGCTCTCTAAATCCGGTAACGTCTCAACTTACGACTAAGTTCAATTACTGGTATCATTATTTATGGCCGGAAAATCACCATTTAATGCTGACTGAGGAACACAACTTTCCTCAGTAAGCAGGGGACTTAATGTAGATGGTGGATTTTCGACAAGGGCTAAAATCATAAACTCATAATTATACGAAGCTCTGATCCAGCAATCAGACGTGAGTATTGAGACACGGGTCTCTCATCGAATTCTCAACGGAGAGTACTTTGTCTCGGAGTACATGTAGATATGTAGTCTCACGACTTGACAACGGCATATCTCATGAATACTGAACACTTTCAGTGATTATTTCTATACAGTATCACGAGATGGACGGCTCCTAGACAGCTTGCTCTGCTAGTATAGAGCGATAACGTCTTCAGGAACAAACAACGAGTTTACCCTGACTATATAAAGGATATGACTTACCGACAAGCTCATATCGGGATAATTAATGCTCCTAGACAGCTTGCTCTGCTAGTATAGAGCTACAAAGTTAATTATTCCTAATTAAGATTAATTCTGCCGTGACATTCACTATTGAATTCCCAGAATAATCTATTGTTGCTCCTATTCCATGGTCGAATCCACGACTGGTCCCATGGAATGGCAATAACAATTGCTCCTATTCCATGGTCGAATCCACGACTGGTCCTATGGAATGGAAATAAACAATTGTTCTGATTCTATGATCGAATCCACGACTTGATCTCATAGAATAACAATAACTATATTATCTCATTACTCTGATTTCATGATCGAATCCACAACTGGTCTCATAAATGGTAATAGATAAATCTTAATTACTCCGATTCTATAGTCGAATCTACGATCCCATGGAATGGTAATGCTCACTTTATTATTCTGAATTCGTAGTCGAATCCTCAGCTGATCTTATGAATTAATAATAAACATCTTATTACTCAGTTTTGTGAATTATTCTCCACCGAATTCCACAATTAGTAATAAATAATCAACAACCGGGCGTCTGAGCTACCTCTAAGTAAGCCCCGATTCAAATGGTGAAGGTGCATTCAACGACGATACACTAACAGTCACCGCACGAACGAGTATTTCAAAATACAACGAAACGATGAACCTATGCAAAATAGGGAAGAAAATAATAAATAATTAAAAATATTGACCAGGGTGATGGGAGCACGGACACACGACCGATCGACCGTGTCGTGGTCAATCCCACGCCAGTTTTATATTTTTAATGCATTTTTATTATTTTCCATGATTTGATGAAAATTCTCTCATTTTATCAAATCTCCTTCGTCTCGAGGAAACTCCTCGGTTTCATGGTATTTTCATAAATTCGTAAAAAATAATATAAAATTAAGAAAAGAAGTGTGGGGCATGGCCCCAGCCGGCCCCACACCTCACGGTTCCTCATTATTTTATTATGATTATTATTTCTCTAATTTCATGAAAAAACTCCTTGATTTCATGGTATTTTGCACAAATCATCAAATAATAAATAAAATTATGAAAACTTGTGGGATCGGGCCACTAGCCGGACGGCCATTCCCTAGACGGTCCCACACTCCCCTTATTTTATTTTATTTTTTCTTGAATTCATCAAATTCTTTGATTTCATGGTATTTCTCTCAAATTAGGAAAAGTTCCCTCAAATCATGAAAAATACTTAAAAAATTATGAAAACTCGTGGGATCGGGCCCCTAGCCGTCCGTCCACGCCCCTTATTTTAATATTTTTTGCTTCCTTGAACTCATGAAAACTCCTTCAATTCATGGAAACTCCCTAAATTCATCAAATTTCTTAAAATTCATGAATTCTTCATAAAATCATCAAAAATATTATAAAATTAAGGAAAATGGCACCACGGGACCATGGTCACGACCGGACGACCATTCCTTTGCCTCGGAGGTCTCACGCCTCCTTATTCCTTATTTTATAATTATTTTCCATCATCTCATGGTGTTTTTCCTCAGTTTCGTCGAAACCCTAATTTTGGCATATTTTCTCGAATGGATGCTCAATTGCACGCCAGAAAATATCAAAATTCTCAGGACTGAGATGCGGACGCCTTAAGGACACGAGCATGCTATCTTGACCGACCAAGATTGGCTCTTTGGCTTACAGAAGCCGGTCCCATCAAGTTTCATAGTTTTGACCTAATTTGCACAATTGCACGTATTAGGTCCAAGACTCTTCCAAACACTTCGGATTTTCATGAAGTGATCATCAGGCGGTCACGTGACTACCCAGGGCCGGTTTCATGACCCCATGGTCGGTCCCTCACTCCGTCATAATTAATTAGGTTTTCTCACCTAAGGCTTAGACGAGCATTTTCGAATAAATGATTAAACCAGCATTTAATCATTCTTTCACCAACAAATCGTCAACTCTTTAGGAGTTCTTTGTATTTTCTCACGTGAGCATATGGACACTACATGGTTGATCCACGGTCCCATGTAGTCGCTTCCTCCTTCGTCCCATGGTTAAACTTCTGACGAACCATGAATTGATCATCAATTGATCAAATTAGGGTTCTGAATCCAAGGATCATCATTCCAGATTCCAGTCTTAATAATTTTACGACGACCTCATGGTCATTAATTTTATTAATTATGCTCGGTTCAACGACCAGTATTCTAATTAATATTTATGGTACGCTGTCAGATGAGCAACACTTGCTCAGATGATAAATATTTGCTCAAACCAAGGAATATTGGTTCAAAAATCAATATTCAACGATCCATCGAATGAGCAATACTCTCTAACTTCATCGTAAGAACTATACCTATGTCTCATGACATGTTCAATTCATGAGTTTCAGAACATCATGTTCAACTCAGCAACTACATGGACTCATCGTCCCATCAAACCACGAAGTCATCAATTGACTAACATACCACGAGACGTCAATCGTGTCACTTTGGGGGGATATCACTTAGGGTTTTGGTCTGGCGGTCTACGGCACGTGTGTTCATACGCACGTTGGAATGTGAGCAAGTCGTGCAATCAGTTGAAGGAGTTCACAAAGTAGTGGATGGAAAATCGACCAAGTCATCACACGATAAGCAACCGGTTTCAAACACGATTTCCATTTCCCAACTCTTTCATCCCATCAACTGTCACACTTCACGGAATCATGGTGTCTAAAATTCCAGCAATATAAATAAGTCTCTGAATCATGATTGAATCATCAACATCAACAGTATCATCAATCTCACGTCTCATCGACAACACGAGATCATCAACTCATCAATTGAGCAACTACTCTCAATTGAGTAATTTAAATCATTCAGAGCTTATCATATTCAAAATTCATACACCCACAATCTTTGATTACCATTGATTTTACACATTTCCCAGCTTCCCTTCTACAGATCAAGCCATCCTCTTTTGTGACCGAATTTATTCTGGAACGACCATTGTCTTGATTTAGGCCGGAGTACTACAGATTGATCTCTCGAATCTAAAGCACCCCCTTTGCAGCGGTGCACCTGTGTGAGGTTTAACATTTCGCTCGGTTCGAGGAGTCTCCTCCGTACAGTCGTCTCCTCAATTCCTTAAAAACCAGCAAATCGTTTTCCCCCATCTACACCACCGGCGGGCCCACTTATGCCCTAGACGGTCGGATGTCACATGAACGTCTCTTAGCAACGTCAAACACCAACCCTAAGTAGGGTGGTCGTGCTGCTTTATAGAGATTCGTTCGAGAATAGACTGTTCAGGGCAGTCTTAAAACAATCACGACTATCCAACTTCGCAAGCATGGATGGACGGATTAGATAATCCCGCGATTGATCAGTGAAGCGCTAATGCACAATTAGCGGGCCCACTCCTCACCCACTTGATCGGTTTTCTCACGACCTAGCCCTAGAGCAATGAACACTTGCTCGAAGTGAGGCTGGCGTAATGCTTAAAGGGTCGTGGAAACTCCACTAGCGTCTTAAATGGATCACAACCATCCAACTTCGCAAGCATACTTGGATGACTTAGATCACACATAGGACCGTTAGGGAGGTGCACATATGTTCACCGCCATCCAAATGGTCGGTCTCCCCAAAGAAGGAACATAGCCTGCCAAACCGTTTGGCCGAAGTCATGCGTGCGTGACTGCTTCAAAACCCTAATTAGGGTTTGCGGCATTGCATAACTTCCGTAGTTTGATCACGACAATCCATCTTCACAAGCCTGGATGGAGGGTGTAGATATAAACTTAAGAGGTCCCGAGAGTATCAACGAGATCACCGTGGGACCACCTATGCGCATGCAAGATCGGCCTAGGCCAACCATGGATGAATGCCTCGAAACGCGCGCCCATAAGATCCATGTCGACATGGCTTCCAAATCCTTCGCGGCAATGGATTTATGTCGCAAATCGATCACGACCACTCATTTGTGGCAGACAAATTGAGTGGCCTAGATCGCACCTCCACAAGACGAAGTGGCATGGACTTGTACACCGGCAAGCCGTCTACACGCATGCCCGTTCGGTCCCACCAAAAGAGGTGTCCATGCTTGATTTCGGTCAAGACAAAAAGTGATGCTTGCGCACCTCTTTAAAACCCTAAAATTTATCAACGGTCGAAACGCATGTCGCAGATCATCTCGTCCGTCCAACTTTGCCAGCTTGGTCGGACAACCTAGATTAAAATCTAGACGACCAATAAAGCATCCCGATGATCACCGTCCTCCACTCTTTCACAGGGAGTGACCGACCAAAGCATGGTTCGCCCAAGCATCCTCCAAACAATCACTCGAAGATGGTTGGACGTGATGCTATTTTAAGGCGCTTGATCCACGACTTATTCGGTCAAGCTTTAAAACAATGATGCTTCATACATATTGATTGTATTCGATGTATTACATGCATAGAGTATACACGATATTTCATGAATATCGGTTTCCTAAATAACTCAGTTATTTAACCTAGCATCGTATGCTACTTCCTGTGGATCCCACGATCCACTCATTCGAGACATCAAGCATGTCACAAACTGGGGGATACTTACTGGGATATTGATCTGGCGGTTTACAGCGTGCAACGCGCCATTACAAGAACGTGTCAGGGAAAGAAGGACGGTTAACAGTGATAATGGAAGTGGGCAAAGACGTGATCGTGTATCGCTTCTACAGACCCCACTACTCCATCACTTCACTTCCTCCACTTCCTATGAGATGAGGGTTGCGCTCAATGACTTGTATAAATAGGTTCCTCAACCTATTTCCAAAAACACAAGAGACAAGCACAGAAAAACCAAGTGTTGTCACAGTATCCAGAAAACACCAGAGCTGACAGCTTATATTGTGCAAGCCAGTTCAACATTCTGATACAAGTCATAAATAGGCAACACCTTCATAGTATCAACACCTTCTTCGCTTCCCTCCCTAAGATCAACCCCATCTCCTTCACTTTGTGACCGAAGCAAGTCTGGAACGACCATTTCTTGGTTTAGGCCAGAATTGTATAGATTGATCTCTCGAATCAAAAGCACTCCCGTGCAGTGCATTTGTTTAGGGTTGATTCATTTCTCATCCACACACACCCAAAATTACCAAAACAAGCAGAAATAGTTTTCACCCATAAACACTAGGCAAGCTAGGAAACCGGCTCATCATGGAGCTAGTAGGAGTAGAATCCTACCAAAAGTTGGAAAATAAGGAAAAAAGGGAAACCATGACCAAGTTGGAAAGTAGCGAAAGGAGGCGTGACCATGCAACTTGGTCGGTCGGTTTGCCCCAGCTGGCGCCTCCCATCACCGACCAGCCTTGCCTTATATTGTTGTTCGCCAAACCCTCTTTACTATCGGCCAATCACATCGCTTATGCACTACAAGCTCCTCTTTTCTATTGGACAATCACATTACTTCTACGCTGCAAGCTCCTCTTTTCTATTGGCCAATCACATCGCTCCTATGCTGCAAACTCCTCCTTTCTATTGGCCAATCACATCGCTTCTATGCTAAAAGCTCTTCTTTTCTATCGATCAATAACATCGCTTCTACGCTGCAAGCTCCGCTCCCACCAATTGGATCGCTTTAATTAGGTTGAACGACATCCAAAAGGTCACCCAAGGTTGGCCGAACAGCTGGGAGCAACTCGTAAAGAATCTGGACATGATCTATATGTCAAAAGTTTCGTATGCATGTATAGTATAACATACTAAAAAAGTCACATTAATCGGATTAACGAGCTAAAAGATACATCTTAAAAGGCGAGCTAGGTCATGGATGAAAACTGACAGAATTCCTCCTGAGTTTTTACTGTCGGGCTGTTTTCACCACCTAAACAAGCTGAAAACCTGAATATTCTCTCGTAGGAAGATAGGAAATTCTTTTCTGATAAGAGTGAAGGTGCAGATCATCAAAATCCGAGTTCGTATGAGAATTCTACAGCAGTTTTAGTAAGGGTCTCACATCTAAATTTTCTGATTACGAAATTTCACAAATTAACATAAACTGCCGCAAATCATCTCAACCATCCAACTTGACTAGCTGATTTAATCGGCTTAGATTTAATTTGGGTCGACCAATGAGATGTCATGATGGCTACCAATCATCCCTCTCTTATGAGGACCGATCGCCTCGTCCTCAACTTACTCAAATAGGTCCTGGCAACTACTCAAAGTAGGTAAGTCACACTACTCATAAGAGTCTTCATAGGTTTAACGATAATCGACAACTGCCGCAAATCATCTCAACCATCCAACTTGGATAGATGATTTGACCAGATTAGATCCAATTTTGGGCGACCAATGGGACGTCGTGATTGCTGTCAGCTGCTACTCTTCTCCAATAGTCGACTTGCTTGGCTACCAACCGTTTGACCAAAGAAGGTTGGTCGCGCTCCTAACAGCGACACTTCATATGCATCGATTAATTTGAGTTGCTTGCTTAACAACGATGCTTTACATGCATCGAATACAAATGACATTTTATAAATGTCAATTTCACGAAAAGTTTAAGCATTATGTGCTATTTTTTGAGCACTAGATTACGACAAAGCTCATTCATACGACTTGACTTGTCACATAAGACGACCTACCGCCTAGCTTGCACGTGATTGGTCGAAATAATCAGGTCTCGCAAGCAAAAACCACACATCAACTACCATGAAGGACTTGTTCCACTCTTGATGTAACTTTCTCCATATTTTCTACAAAAGTACTCGAGACATAAAACATGTCACAAACTGGGGGATGCTCATCAGGGTATTGGTCTGGCGGTTTACAGCGTGCGGCGTGCAACACACCCATTATGAGAAAGTGTCAGAAAAGGCGGGTAGTTGATGGCAGTAGAGGAGTAGTGGGTGTAAAACCGACCAGTCTTCCCTTCATAATAGGGACATGGTTATCACCATTTTTATACGATCTCCACTTCTCCACCACTCAACTATCTCCACTTCCTACGAGATCAGGGTGTTTGACTATGACTTGTATAAATAGATTTTCAATCTATTTCAAAAATAAGAATTTTGGTTATCAACACAAGTACTCAGAAATCATCTGGAACCTACATCTTACACTTTGCAAGCAGGTTCTACATTCTGATACAATGACAACCACACCTTACAGAGTTCATCATTCTGATCTCAACACCTTCTCTGCTTTCCTCCATAAGATCAACCATTCTCCTTCCTTTGTGACCGAATTGAATCTGGAACGACCATTTCTTGGTTTAGGCCAGAGTCTTACAGATTGATCTCTAGAATCTAAATTAATCATGTGCATTACATTTGTTTAGGGTTTGAATTCGTCTCTCATAGACACCCAATTTACCATTTTCAGCAGAGTCAGTTTTTACCCTACTACAAATTGGCGACCGCAGTGGGAGGAAATTAGTCTCTCGGTTGCAAAATTAATTTCTTAATTTTCACTTCAACTTTCTCAATTTCAAAATGGTGGATCTTAGGTTGGTATCAGTAACAAATCCTGATGCTATTGGCGCTGACAATACTCCTGGCGCCACTCTTCCTGCTGTTAACACCAATGTACCGCCTACCGGCGCTATCAACACATCCCATGGTGTTACGTCTTCTACCACGAGCAGAATCGACGATGTTAACACCATCTCTGTCCTGAGCCTCCTATTACCATAGCCAGAGCCGCTGCTACTCTTCCCAATGTTTCTTCGAGCGTGACACCTATGATCACCACCAGAGATACTACAACTCCTCCGTCAAGTAAGGAGGATGGAGGAGCCATAGGAAACCAACCTACTATTACCATTGTCGATTTAATGGAAAGACGGGAAGTTCTTGCTAAAGATCATACAGACATTGAAAAAGTGGGGGTCTAACAACCACACCCAATATTTCGATTAGCAATCTGTATGGACTAACTCCAATATACTTTCTAGAGAATCAACTAGACAGTCAAACTCTAGAGAAAACTATATCGAGGAGATAATATCTCTCTCACTTGATTTGATCTTTACTCAAGCAAATAAGAATTTGCGAGTCTTTATCAAATACAAGGATAATAAACTTGGATGGTATCAAACACCAATATCCAAGGATCAATCAATTTCCAATCAACAACCAAAGGTTGGATTTCACAATTGATCGATACAACGCACAACCTGTGATATTTCAATTATATAAAAAAATATAATGCGGAATAGAAATAACACAGACACCAGAAATTTTGTTAACGACGAAACCGCAAATGCAGAAAAACCCTGGGACCTAGTCCAGATTGAACACCACATTGTATTAAGCCGCTACAAACAATAGCCTACTACAAACTAACTTCGGCCTGGACTGTAGTTGAACCCTAATCAATATCACACTGATTCAAGGTACAGTTGCGCTCCTTACATCTCTAATCCCAGCAGGATACTACGCACTTGATTCTCTTGGATGATCTCACCCACAACCAAGAGTTGTTACGACCCAAAGTCGAAGACTTTAATAAACAAATATGTATCACACAGAAAAGTCTATGATGATATATAAATCTGTCTCCGACAGATAAACCTATAAGTTTTGTTCCGTCTTTTGATAAATCAAGGTGAACAAGAACTAATTGATAAACCATACTTATATTCCCGATGAACAGCCTAGTATTATCAATCACCTCACAATAATCTAAATCGTATGGTAGCTAAACTAGATATTGTGGAATCACAAACGATGAGAGAAGATGTTTGTGATTTCTTTTTATCTTGCCCTATCGGAGATATAATCTCAAGTCAATTATTTCAATTGAACTCGTATGATAGAAAATGGCAAGATCAGATCGCTCAACTACAAGAAAAGTAGTTTCGTCTGGCTTCACAATCCCAATGAAGTCTTTAAGTCGTTAACCGACAGGGTCTCGAGAAGAAACCTATGGTGAAAGGAGAACAGACTCTAGCAAACCAACTAGTATCACACAGGAGGTGTGGGGATTAGTTTTTCTAGTTGCTAGACGTCTCCCTTATATAGTTTTCAAATCAGGGTTTGCAATCTAAGTTACCTTGGTAACAAAGCATTCAATATTCACCGTTAGATGAATAACCTGACTTATCCAAGCTAATATCTTTCAACCGTTAGATAGAAACTCATCTTGTCTCACACACAAATGAGATGTATTCATTTAGGTTTGAATAACCGTACCTAAACGTGTACATTAAGTTGGTTCACAAATAGTTAACCAATGGTTAGCCATATGAGCACTTTCATATTAACCGTATTCATCTTTCTCATAACTAGTTCAAATGACTCATAAGAACTAGTTCAAGAGTTGTTCAATTGCTTAGATCTTTATACATAGACACAATTGAAACAAAATCGGTTTGATTCACTTGAATGAATTCATGAACAATATAGCCACGGTTTCCAAAGATTGCATTCTTGTAATTTATTGTTTAAGTTCATGAAACTACCGATTTGAGAATTAACCAACTTGGGTACGCGTACGGGTATGGTACCTTAGCTACCGGATTTGAGTTTACAAACTCAGCAGAAATTTTCGGTTCGAAAAATTTCGTGGGTACGTGTACCTAAGGTGACTGGTTTTCAGTTTGCAAACTTCACAAATTACAGAAGAAATTTTCGGTATGAAAACTTCCTCCAGTACGCGTACGGGTACACGTACCTAACCTGTCTCCTTCGCCAATACCGCATGCACACATATGCACGCACTTGTTTTCCGGCACATGGATTTATACACTAATGTGCGAACACACTATATATGCTTATATCTATAGTTGGTTATCTCAACTCTACATTTCAATCATTGAAACATTCTTCTATAATGTTATAATAGTCGTTAGACAAAAAGAATCGACTATCGTCATCAAATTTATTTTCAAGATTGAAACGTCATCATGACTTTCGTCACGGGTAAAGATGAAAATGGTTAAAGCAAAAGCTTACCAACACATATATCGAGAAAAAGATAGGCGAGTAAACTCGGCTCGAAATAGCAAATGTGTATGTATGAAAACTATCATACTTATACGACTTTTGTCTCAAGAGTAAGAGATAGAGTAGATAGACTTTTAAGTTACAGATGAGTTCAAGTCTCCACATAACTTTTGGTCGGATGAAGTTCCACTGGTTCCTTGAGCAGTTCTTCGTTTTCGTAAGATAATCTCCATGGAGTCTGGAGCTCCACTATACCTAACTATCCTAGACCGAGACTTAGTCATAAGTAAACTAGAAATCAAGACATATAGTTTTGATCACTAACATTGACAAACATGCTTGAGATGGCAACGCATGCGAGTTCGACCGAGCAATGCTCTAACAATCTCCCCCTTTGTCAATTTTAGTGACAAAACTATAAATACATATGGATTACAAAATAGATAAAACTTTGTAGCTTCACGTCCACATGCTTGATCTCCTTGGTGCTTCAACATTACTCGAAAACTTCGTCTTTTCCAATTACTCCCATGACTCCATAGATGTTCAATTCAGCATCATAGTTGTTGAAGTTCCGTAGCCATAACAATGAGAAAACAAAAGCTCTTGATCATTGTTATACAATGTCATAATATTATTACACAACATTAAAGTTCTTATATCACAACTTCGACAACAATACTATGGTGATATGTATCACTCCCCCTTAGTCAATACTTTCGTCTCAACATGAAAAACACTACCCCTTACATAATGACCCGTAAAACACGTAAATCATATGTATTTGTAGTGTGAACTACATATTAATTCTCCCCCTTTTTGTCAATAAAATTGGCAAAGGTATGAAAACGGGATCCTAATGAAATTTCCACGAAGACGCTTCAAGACCAAAGAAAAGTACATATCAACTTATTTAGATGCAATCATAAAGCCGAAGCTAAATGCATTCATCAAGGAGTTTATAAAGATACAAGATAACCCCTAAATAATTCCACAGCCGCACTCCCCACAAAGATATGGAAATTAAGCGCAAGTTCAAAAGAACTCTCCCCCATTTGATGTCATTCCCGAGAGAACAACAAGAGCGACCTTACTTTTACAAGAAAAGAAGGATTTTATTGGACACCAAAAACCATAATGAGATGATTTTATATATCCAAAATTCTCAATTAAACTAACCACAAGTAAACCCATGATTAATTTAATCGGAACTCAATCAAATTAAACACAAAAGTGATCAATTTAATTGAATATGCTCGACATAAGAGAACTTACGGAGCTACGACTATGTTAACCATAAAAGAATGATTAACTTGATCGTTTTATGCTCAACACAAGAAAACCTTATGGAGTATTTCAGTATACACACAAAATATGGATCAGGGAAAAGATAAATACTGCGGCATATACAAGGATTCATTCTATCTTCATCACTAATTGCACAATGACATATAATAGACATAATCCTTGTAAACAAAAGATTTTAACCTATCTTCCATCAATAAGTTACATAATAGTCTTAACTTTTGTTTGTAAAAAGTTCATCGATCTTGTATCAATACATGTATATTGACATATAAACGAGATAACTTTTGACAAGGTTTATCTGTACTTCTCATGGAACTATCATATGTAGAAATTTAATTGAAAGATAAAATCATTCAAGGCTAAACATAAGAGTTATTACAAACATAGAGACAACAGTAGTTCGACATAATAAGTTTAACAAATAACAACAAATCAAAGATACTAGATATCAATCACTACACCCATAATGATCTCTAGCAATTTCATAGAATTTTTCAATTAGATATGGATTTTCTTCTTCAGCATATTCCAACTGTTCTTTCATGCAGTCAACTTCATCTTGAAAGCGATCAATTTCAGCGTTGGTGGTAGCAGAGGTACTTGCTGGAGTGCTGGTTGAAGATTGTAACATCTTCTTGATGCTGGCCTTACTCAAAACTTTTGGACCATCACTCTTAGTTCCAAAAGGAGTAATGTTGAAGTGACTGCAGATCATTGAGATAAGACAAGGAAACCCTGGAGTTTTCTTCGGAGTCTGTTTCACACTTATCATATGATTAACAATAAGTCCACATAAGTCAATATCTTTTTCTTCAACAATATAACAGATAAATTCAGCAAGAGACCTGGACCAAAGATTGTTATACATAGTGCTTGGCGTCATGTTAGCTACAATTATTTTGCAGCAACCTTGAGAAACAAACCGACCCCTCCAACAAACATCTTACCATCTCTCCGAGAGACATCTCTATCAAAGAGACGACTTGACATCACTTGTGGAGTCAATCTTTCATTCTCAGGAGGAGGAAACCGAACATTTCCTATACGATATATATTTAACAGGTAAGCAATAAAATATCGATCCACAGTAAAGACAGAACCACCTACCATAGTTTTGAACATGCAATTGGAAGGGTCTGGATCATGGATATTGGCATAAAATTGTGCAGTCATCTCAATACGGGAAGTTCCTATAGGTTTATGAATAATACCCCAGCAATGATAAACCAGGTACCTCAATCTCTGACTCATCATAATATCTTTCAAATATTGGTGTCTTAATCTTATACTCCAAATAGAGTACTCTAGCCGCAAGGTTAACAAACCTAGCACCAATACTGGGATCGAGGAATGACTCATCCCTCGTATGACCACAAGAACTCCCAGCATGAGTAACTCTTCTACGTGCCATAATTGATGATAAGATACAAAGCAAGAGAATGGAAGCTTACTTGGTTTTCGAACTATTCCTAATGACAGCTCACTACTTGAATATCATATGCAAAAACTGTTTTTGACCCAGCGTACACGAGCTTCCCTTGAAATCAACGTGACAAACCAATATTGATTTGGTTCGAGAACGAGAAGTTGATGAAGCAAGGGTATGAGAACTGTTTGGGTTTCTCGTGCGATTACAAACTGGGAAGAAGGAAGAGAAGGTAGATAGAACTGAATAAAATCTCTTCCTTTTGATGTGTTATAGGAACCAACTTGACACATTTGGAAAAGAGATTCGTTCGTGAAGCGGTTTTTGGGTTTGCCGTATGCGAACCACACATGTGCAGTAAGGACTCGTTTGGTACAAACAAAGAGCACTAGCTTAATAATATTTGTTTCGAGTGTCTTTATTTAGGTAGAACAAAATCTTGCACATCATAACACCAAGAGAGAGTTTCTTTCCAACAGCTCTTACATCTTGCAGTATTGGAGAAACCCCAAAGAAATGTTTCTCTAGGTTTTTCAAAGAACATCCAGAAGGCACAATAGGTGTTGTGTTTCTGATTTCTTATTTTTAACCTTATGAGAACCAATTTTTGCAGATGATATTTGGTATTGCAAAGGGAAACTCTTTTGGAGACAGAAAAAGTGGGGGTACAACAACCACACCCAATATTTCGCTTAGCAATATGTATGGACAAACTCCAATATACTTTCTAGAGAATCAACTAGATAGTCAGACTCAATCCAGATAAAAAGTATATCAAAGAGTTTATATCTCAATCTCTCGATTTGATATATACTCAAGCAAATAGAAATCTGCGAGTCTTTATCAAATACTAGAGAGATAACTTGGTTGGTACCAAAGACCAATATCCAAGTGTCAATCAATTTAAATCAACAACCAAAAGGTCGGATATTCTAATCGATTGAACAACGCACAACCTGTGATATTTCAATTATATAACAAAATATAATGCGGAAAAGAAATAACACAGACACCAGAATTTTGTTAACGAGGAAACCGCAAATGCAGAAAAACCCCGGGACCTAGTCCAGATTGAACATACACTGTATTAAGCCGCTACAGACACTAGCCTACTACAAACTAACTTTGGTCTGGACTGTAGTTGAACCCCAATCAATCTCACACTGATCCAAGGTGAAGTTATGCTCCTAAACCTCTGATCCCAGCATGATGCTAAGTACATGATTCCCTTAGCTGATCTCACCCACAACTAAGAGTTGCTACGACCCAAAGTCGAAGAATTTAATAAACAAATTTGTATCACACAGAAAAGTCTACGGTAATAGATAAATACGTCTCCCACGAATATACATATGAGTTTTGTTCCATATTTTGATAAATCAAGGTGAACAGGAACCAATTGATAAACCAGACTTATATTCCCGAAGAACAGCCTAGTATTATCAATCAGCTCACAATAATCTTAATTGACGCAACGAAAAAAGATATTGTGGAATCACAAACGATGAGACGAAGTGTTTGTGATTACTTTTCTATCTTGCCTATCGGAGATATAAATATCGAGCCAATTGTTACAATCGTACTCGTAACGATAGAAGATGCAAGATCAGATCACACAACTACAAGAAAAGTAGTATCGTTCTGGCTTCACAATCCCAATGAAGTCTTTAAGTCGTTAACCTGGTTTTAGAAGAAGAAACCAAAGGTTAAAGGAGAATCGACTCTCGCTATGCAACTAGTATCACACGTAAGGTGTGGTGATTAGGTTTCCCAGTTGCTAGAGTTCTCTTTTATATAGTCTTTCAAATCAGGGTTTGCAATCAATGTTAGCTTGGTAATAAAGCATTCAATATTCACCGTTAGATGAAAACTTGATTAGATTCAAGCTAATATTTCTCAACCGTTAGATCGAAAACTTAGCTTGTTACACACAAATGAAATGTCCAATTTTGGGTTTACGAACCGTTCCCAAACATTAACATTTGTTGGTTCAACAATAGTTAACCAAATGGTTAGCCATATGATCACTTTCATATCCACCATATTCTTCTTCACCATAACTAGTTAAAATAACTCAAATGAACTAGTTAGAGAGTTTTTCAATTTCTTAGATCTTATGTAGCTACACAAGACACAATCAAAGCAAAAACGGTTTGATTCACTCGAATCGGTTCATGAACTTTGTAGCCACGGTTTGCAAAAGCATTATTTAGTTTAAATAAACATGAGTTCAAGAACAACCGTTTTTAGATATAACCTACTCAATTTTGCGGACTTAAGTTCACGGAAGGAGTTCACAAATCCAGCAGAAATTCTCGGGTCGAGAACTTCCGCCACTTCGCGGACTTGGCTCACACCACATTCCGTTTCTCTTGATCAACAAAGTTCGCAAACTTTGGTTCAAGGAATAAGGACTTATACATATATGTGTTTCCACAACAATGCTTATATCCTACCAATGGTTATATAATCTAAACTCTCATTTCAATCATTGAAACATTCTCAGAGGACGTTATGTAGCCGTTATTCACAGACCATTTTTCGTCAGAGCAATTTCCAAAGTGATTGAAACATAACATGACATTCATCACTAGGTAAAGATGAATTTGGCTAAAGCGAAAGCTTACCAACACATATTTCGAGAAATAGATAGGCGAGTTAAACTCGCCTCGAAATATCAAATATGTATAATGAAAGTTTATACATCAGCACGACTTTTGTCTCAAGAGTAGGAGATAGAATAGATAGACTTTTGAGTGACAGATAAGTTCAAGTCTCGACATACCTTTTAGTCGATGAAGATCCACCAGTTCCTTGAGTAGTCCTTCATCTTGTATGATAATTGTCATGGAGTCTTGAACTCAACTACACTTTCTATCCTAGTCTGAGACCTTTAGATATGTAGGCTAGAAATCAAGACTAATAGTTTTGATCACTAACATTGACAAACATGCTTGAGATAGCAACGCATGCGAGTTCGACCGAGCAATGCTCTAACAATCTCCTCATTTGTCAATTTTAGTGACAAAACTATTAATACATATGGAATACAAAAAATAAATAAATTAACTTTTGTAGCTCCTATTCCACATGCCTAATCTTCAACATTACTCGAAATCTTCGTCACTTCCAAGTACTCCAATGATCCCAAAGGTTGTAAGTTTAGCATCATCGTTGTTGAAAATCCGTAGCTATAACAACAAGAAAACAATAGTTCTCAATCATTGTTATACAGTGTCATAGTATCATTACACAACGTCAAAGTCCAATTGTATCACAACTTCAACAACAATACTATGGTGATATGTATCACTGCCCCTTAGTCAATACTCCACCTCACATGTAAACCACTCCCCCTTACATAATGATCCGAAAATCATATGTATTTGTAGTGTGAACTACATATTAATTCTACCCATTTTTGTCAATATAATTGGCAAAAGTACAAGAACGGGATCCTAATGAGATTTCCGAAAGAGACATTTCTTGACCAAAAGAAAGCAAAAGTATATCATCTTGTTTAGATGCAATCATAAAGCCGAAGCTAAATGCATTCATCAAGGAGTTTATAAAGATACAAGATAACCCCTATAATATTCCACAACCGCACTCCCCACAAAGATTTGGCAATTAAGCACAAGTTTAAAAGAACTCTCCCTCATAAAATATCATTCCCGAAAGAACAACAAGAGCGACCTTAATTTCGAAAGAAATTAAGTATTTCTTTGGACATATCAAATCACATAAAAGTATGTATTTGAATCCAAAATATTCAATTAAACTAACCACAAGAGAACCCATGATTAATTTAATCGACAAATGCTCAACATAAGTGAACTTATGGAGACTCAAAACATACAATTAGATTAATCACAAGAGAACCCATAATTAATCTAATCGAAATACACAACCAAACTAATAACAAAAGTAATCAATTTAATTGGTCATGCTCGAGAAAACTTACGGAGCAACAACTAAATAACCAAACAAGATAATTAATTTAGTTGAATATGCTCAACATAAAGTATCTCACGGAACAACAGCAAAGCTAATCATAAAAATAATCAACTTGGTCGTTTAGTGCTCAACATAAGACACTTTACGGAGCCTCACAGTAATACATAAAATATGGATCAGGGAAGATCAATACTGCGGAATACACAAGGATTCATTCTATTTTCCATCACTATTCGCATAACGACATTCAATAGACATAATCCTTGCAAACAAAAGATTTTAACCTATCTTCCATCAATAAATGACATATTAGGCTTAAATTTTGTATTTGTCAAAAGTGTATTCATTCTTTTATCAATACATGCATATCGACATACGAAAGACTTTACTTTTGACAAGGTATGGGACAATCATAGTTTACGGACGCAAACACACATATCCCATAACCATATTGCAATATATAAAACCATAAAGATTAATACTGCAGAAATCATCTTCCAAACAAATTTATAATTTAAACCAATAAATCTAAAAACATGAAGATGAAAACTTTGGACATAGCTATGTGTAATCACAATAATTGCTATTCCAAACTCTAGTAATCCTTCTCAAAAACAAGAATAAATTCTCATAAGAAGTTTCCTAGGCATCAATACAAACTCGTAATGCACATATAAGATGATTTGTCCTTAGAGGGTAGAATCAATCTTTTTCGCATGAATTTACACCAATAATAGCTACCAAAGGCGTATAAAAAGATTTTCTTAACAAAGAAGAACATACAAAGTCATTAATGACCATGCACTACAGTTCACATAAGATGATTGTGAACATTCAAGAATCCCATAGTAATGTATACTACTGCCCGTTCTTGAACTTCCTTCTTTGTCATTCACCAACAACATTCTTGTAAAAGCTACAATGAGCTTAAAATATTAGTACTCCAAGAATACAAGTCCCCAAGTCCAAGAGAAGTGGAACAAGTGCAACGAAACAGAGCAAAACACTCAAAAACAAGAGACAGGACAAATACCAATCTTAACTCATCCAAATTCAGAAATTCTCATCTCCATTTTGAAGAGACATCAAATAGAAAGATAATGCAAAAAGAATGAGGTTATTCCGAGTTCGGACGAAGAAATTACGGCCAAAACAAATTTACCAAATATCGACGTCTACAGGCAAGTATGCATACGGGTTTGCAAACGAATTTTCATGACTTGGAGCAGTTTGCAAACTGGGTATGCGAACTTAAACCCCTGGATTTTGATTTTAAATGATGGTATGCATACTTGGTATGTGTACCATGAAGTCTAAACATCCCGAACTATTATTTTCAAACCTAAACATTTAAGAATCTTAAACACAGATCAAGTTAGGTAGAAAAGAACGATAAGAAAGGTATGTGAATCATTATAAGTTCTATAAGCAAATAAAAGCACAAATCTTGCTCAAGTTTATAGACATACCTTTTTAGATGAATCCAGTTGAATTCTACAGCCTTACCAAACGTAATCTGTGCGCCCCAATTTTCGTGCTTCCCTCACCGTATACATAACAGGGAATTCCTTGGTGAGGATGCACTTAAAACACTCTCAAGTTGTGTTGAGGTGAACAATGTCTTGCTCACCACAAGTGAGTTTTGGATTATCATGAAGGAGATCACTTTTAGAACCTTTCACATCCAAATCCATCTTTCCAAAGAACTCTTTAAGTTCCAACATCATGGATACTGCCTTCTCCATAGTCATGGAATTTTCTGGGAGATCATTCCTTTTCACACTCAAAGTGTCATTGTTAGTCTTTCTCCAACTGGGAACATCGGATCTTATCTTCGTCTTTACGAATTTATCCTTTTGATAACCATTACGATTGTGAAAAGGATTCGTATGACGTTTATAGGCAAAAATAGGTTTATCACATCACTGATTCCTTCGCCTAAAGGTTGGACAGTTACAACCTGTAGCATTAAGGGGATTAACCTTAACATATGATCTTGGTTTCACAACTTCTTGTGATGCCCAAACAAGAACATCATGAAGTTTCTCATTCCTTATACGGAAATGACATCTCCTTTCCAGGTGACCTTTATTTCCGGAATAGTGGAAAACATAAGGAATGTTCTTACCTCGATCCGTATGTGCTGACTTTGGAGGTTGATATACTTTGCTCTTTCGAACCTTAACTGCCGGTGAAGGTATTTCACTTTTTTCATCAGTGGAAACCTTTTGTTGAGAAGAATCACTAGTCTTGACAATTTTACCTCTTTGCTAATACTTGGAGCATCTATTCCCTTATAGCCCAATCCTCGTGTATCACGATGATTTTTACTTGCTCCTAGCATAGTGGTTAATTTTCTTGAACTAGTATTGAACTTTTCAAGTCATCTTCCAACATCTTGATTTTATCAAGAGCAGCAGCAAATCATCCTCAAGGCGTTTTTCTCGAGCGAGACAAGCACTTTCTCTGTCATCAAAACTAATTTGTTGAGAGTTAAAGCTTGCTTCAGATTCTGCAAGTTTCTCTTCCAACAAAAAGTACTTTTGATAAAGATTATCACATTCAAGTGACTTCATACGTAGGTTTTCCTCAGAATCCTTGAGGATCGATTCGCAAGAACGATTCGAAAAATAAACACCTGCGTAACATCTTCTCAATTTCTTGTTTTCTCGACAGAGAGGAGTCAGAAGAGGTGAGACATGAGAAGTTGTAATCTTCTTCATACTCCACGAATCCAAAAATTTAACATACTCTGAGACTTCCTCATCAACATCTCTATCAATATCTGAATCACCTTCATCAGAAAGTTCATCCAACTGTTCTTCTAGGAGAGTTTCCCAATCAACAGTTTTTACTTAAGAGAATGTTTAGATATTGACTTAGATGTGACAGTTCTCTCAGGTGAATCCAAGATTTTAGAATCATCTGGTAATTTTTGAACTGGTACGTTATTAGAGATAGACTCGTCCATAATCAGATCGCTACAAACACAGACTTATAAGGTCTTTAACGTGTTTGCCAGCTCTGATACCAATTGAAAAAGTGGGGGTACAACAACCACACCCAATATTTCGCTTAGCAATCTGTATGGACAAACTCCAATATACTTTCTAGAGAATCAAATAGACAGTCAGACTCAATCTAGATAAAAAGTATATCAAAGAGTTTATATCTCAATCTCTCGATTTGATATATATACTCAAGCAAATAGAAATCTGCGAGTCTTTATCAAATACTAGAGAGATAACTTGGATGGTACCAAAGACCAATATCCAAGTGTCAATCAATTTAAATCAACAACCAAAAGGTCGGATATTCTAATTGATTGAACAACGCACAACCTGTGATATTTCAATTATATAACAAAATATAATGCGGAAAAGAAATAACACAGATACCAGAATTTTGTTAACGAGGAAACCGCAAATGCAGAAAAACCCCAGGACCTAGTCCAGATTGAACATACACTTTATTAAGCCGCTACAGACACTAGCATACACCAAACTAACTTCGGTCTGGACTGTAGTTGAACCCCAATCAATCTCACACTGATCCAAGGTACAGTTACGCTCCTACGCCTCTGATCCCAGCAGGATGCTACGTACTTGATTCCCTTATCTGATCTCACCCACAACTAAGAGTTGCTACGACCCAAAGTCGAAGACTTTAATAAAAAAATCTATATCACACAGAAAAGTCTACGGTAATAGATAAACCCGTCTCCCACGAATATACCTATGAGTTTTGTTCCGTCTTTTGATAAATAAAGGTGAACAGGAACCAATTGATAAACCAGACTTATATTCCCGAAGAACATCCTAGTATTATCAATCACCTCACAATAATCCTAATCGACGCAACGAAAAAAGATATTGTGGAATCACAAACGATGAGACGAAGTTTTTGTGATTAATTTTCTATCTTGCATGTCGGAGATATAAATCTCGAGCCAATTATTACAATCGTACTCGTAAAGATAGAAGATGCAAGATCAGATCACAAAACTACAAGAAAAGTAGTATCGGTCTGGCTTCACAATCCCAATGAAGTCTTTAAGTCGTTAACATGGTTTTAGAAGAAGAAACAAAAGGTTAAAGGAGAATCGACTCTATCTATGCAACTAGTATCACACGTAAGGTGTGGGGATTAGGTTTCCCAGTTGCTAGAGTTCTCCTTTATATAGTCTTTCAAATCAGGGTTTGCAATCAATGCTAGCTTAATAACAAAGCATTCAATATTCACCGTTAGATGAAAAATTGATTAGATTCAAGCTAATATTTCTCAACCGTTGGATCGAAAACTTAGCTTGTTACACACAAATGAAATGTCCAATTTTGGGTTTACGAACCGTTCCCAAACATTAACATTTGTTGGTTCAAAAATAGTTAACCAAATGGTTAGACATATGATCACTTTCATATCCACCATGTTCTTCTTCACGATAACTAATTCAAATGACTCAAATGAACTAGTTAGAGAGTTGTTCAATTGCTTAGATCTTATGTAACTACACAAGACACAATCGAAGCAAAAACAATTTGAGTCACTCGAATCGGTTCATGAACTTTATAGACACGGTTTTCAAAAGCATTCCTTAGTTTAAATAAACATGAGTTCAAGAACAACCGTTTTTAGATATAACCTACTCAAGTTCGCGGACTGGGTTCGCGGACTGAGTTCGCGGACTTGGCTCACGCCACAATAATTCTTATATTGATCAATAAAGTTCGCAAAATTTGGTTCAAGGAATAAGGACTTATACATATATATGTTTCCACAATAATTCTTATATCCTACCAATGGTTATATAATCTAAACTCTCATTTCAATCATTGAAACATTCTCAGAGGATGTTATGTAGCCGTTATTCACAAACCATTTTTCATCAGAGCAATTTCCAAAGTGATTTAAACATAACATGACATTCATCACTAGGTAAATATGAACTTGGCTAAAGCGAAAGCTTAGCAACACATATTTCGAGAAATAGATAGGAGAGTTAAACTCGGCTCGAAATAGCAAATGTATATAATGAAAGTCTATACATCAGCACAACTTTTGTCTCAAGAGTAGGAGATAGAATAGATAGACTTTTGGGTGACAGATAAGTTCAAGTCTCCACATACCTTTTAGTCGATGAAGATCCACCAGTTCCTTGAGTAGTCCTTCATCTTGTATGATGATTGCCATGGAGTCTTGAGCTCAACTACACTTTGTATCCTAGTCTGTGACCTTTAGCTATGTTGGTTATAAATCAAGACTTATAGTTTTGATCACTAACATTGACAAACATGCTTGAGATAGCAACGCATGCGAGTTCGACCGAGCAATGCTCTAACAGAGAAAACATGCATCCTTGGTTTATAAATAGTACCATTATCCGGAGAAAAGATGTCAGGATTTGAACAGTGAATAAACTCAACATTTGAGGTGATGTGTTCAGATAGCTGAGATTTAAACCTTTCTCGTGGATCATTCAGTTTGTTAAAACTAGTAGGATTAGACAGATAGGGAGTATTACACTCACTGATTAGTAAATCGATTTCAACTTCAACATAAGTATTATTCATCATAACTCGATTTAGTCTGACAAGAGACTCTTGTCCATTCTGAAGAAATAAATCAACATCAGAAGATAGCCTCTCAAGTTTCTTTTCACATACTGAAAACACTTCAAGGGATTTTAAACCTGGTGGGGGTTTAGACAACATTTCTTCTACAGACATGAATAAATCAGTCATGAAAGAAAATTCTGCAATCCATGGATCTGGTGGTGCATTTATTGAGATAGTAATACTGTCCATAGAGTCAGATCGCTTACATACACAGACTGATAAGGTCTTAAACGTGTTTGCCTGCTCTGATACCAATTGAAAAAGCGGGGGTCTAACAACCACACCCAATATTTCGATTAGCAATCTGTATGGACTAACTCCAATATACTTTCTAGAGAATCAACTAGACAGTCAGACTCAATCTAGAGAAAAGTATATCGAGGAGTTAATATCTCTCTCACTTGATTTGATTTTTACTCAAGAAAATAAGAATTTGCGAGTCATTATCAAATACAAGGATAATAAACTTGGATGGTACCAAAGACAAATATCCAAGGATCAATCAATTTCCAATCAACAACCAAAGGTTGGATTTTACAATTGATCGATACAACGCACAACCTGTGATATTTCAATTATATAACAAAATATAATGCGGAATAGAAATAACACAGACACCAGAAATTTTGTTAACGAGGAAACTGCAAATGCAGAAAAACCCTGGGACCTAGTCCAGATTGAACACCACACTGTATTAAGCCGCTACAGACACTAGCCTACCACAAACTAACTTCGATCTGGACTGTAGTTGAATCCTAATCAATATCACACTGATTCAAGGTAGAGTTGTGCTCCTTATGTCTCTGATCCCAGCAGGATACTACGCACTTGATTCCCTTAGTTGATCTCACCCACAACCAAGAGTTGCAACGACCCAAAGTCGAAGACTTTAATAAAAAAATCTGTATCACACAGAAAAGTCTATGATGATAGATAAATCTGTCTCCCACAGATAAACCTACAAGTTTTGTTCCGTCTTTTGATAAATCAAGGTGAACAGGAACTAATTGATAAACCGGACTTATATTCCCGAAGAACAGCTTATCAATCACCTCACAATAATCTAAATCGTATGGTAGCGAAACTATATATTGTGGAATCACAAACGATGAGACGAAGATGTTTGTGATTTCTTTTTATCTTGCCCTATCGAACATATAATCTCAAGTCAATTATTTCAATTGAACTCGTACGATAGAAAATGGCAAGATCAGATTGCTCAACTACAAGAGAAGTAGTTTCGTTTGGCTTCACAATCCCAATGAAGTTTTTAAGTCGTTAACCGACAAGGTCTCGAGAAGAAACCTACGGTTAAAGGAGAACCGGCTCTATCAAATCAACTAGTATCACACAGAAGGTGTGGGGATTAGTTTTTCCAGTTTCTAGACGTCTCCCTTATATAGTTTTCAAATCAGGGTTTGCAATCTAAGTTACCTTGGTAACAAAGCATTCAATATTCACCGTTAGATGAAAAACCTGACTTATCCAAGCTAATATCTTTCAACCGTTAGATCGAAACTTAGCTTGTCTCACACACAAATGAAATGTATTCATTTAGGTTTGAGTAACCGTACCTAAACATGTACATTGGGTTGGTTCACAAATAGTCAATGGTTAGACATATGAGCACTTTCATATTAACCGTATTCATCTTTCTCATAACTAGTTCAAATCACTCATAAGAACTAGCTCAAGAGTTGTTCAATTGCTTAGATCTTTATACATAGACACAATTGAAAAAAATCGGTTTAATTCACTTGAATCAATTCATGAACAATATAGAAACGGTTTGCAAAGATTGCATTCCTTATAATTTATTGTTTAAGTTCATGAAACTACCGATTTGAGAATTAACCAGCTTGGGTACGCGTACCTTAGCTACTGGATTTGAGTTTACAAACTCAGCAGAATTTTTCGGTTCAAAAACTTTCGTGGGTACGCGTACGGGTATGCGTACCTAAGGTGACTGGTTATCAGTTTGCAAACTTCACAAACTACGACAGAAATTTTTGGTATGAAAACTTCCGCCAGTACGCGTACCTAACCTGTCTCCTTCACCAATACCGCATGCACACATATGCACACATTTGGTTTCCGGCATATGGATTTATACACTAATGTGCGAACATACTATATATGCTTATATCCATAGTTGGTTATCTCAACTCTACATTTCAATCATTGAAACATTCTTCTATAATGTTATAATAGTCGTTAGACAAAAAGAATCGATTATCGTCATCAAAGCTATTTTCAAGATTGATACGTCATCATGACTTTCATCACGGGTAAAGATGAAAATGGTTAAAGCAAAAGCTTACCAACACATATTTCGAGAAAAAGATAGGCGATTAAACTCGGCTCGAAATAGCAAATGTGTATGTATGAAAACTATCACACTTATACGATTTTTTTCTCAAGAGTAGGAGATAGAGTAGATAGACTTTTAAGTGACAGATGAGTTCATGTCTCCACATACCTTTTGGTCGGATGAAGTTCCACTAGTTCCTTGAGTAGTTCTTCGTCTTCGTAAGATAATCGCCATGGAGTCTGGAGCTCAACTATACCTAACTATCCTAGACCGAGACTTAGTCATAAGTAAACTAGAACTCAAGACATATAGTTTTGATCACTAACATTGACAAACATGCTTGAGATAGCGACGCATGCGATTTCGACCGAGGAATGCTCTAACATACATGGCTACAACTCAGAAAGAAGTACTTACTTTTCTCAAGGTGCTAACAGAGCGGCTACCACCAGAGCCGCGTCAACCTCAAACAGAGCCGACAAGGAATACTTTCATGACTCCTGGTGCAAGCACTTCAATAGGGCGTGATTTTGTAGATGATGAAGCTCGTGTCGCTCCAGAACGACCATCAGAAAGGAATCAACAGTCCAATTTCATCACACGTGAGGATCTGGAACGACTTCACCAAAATCGAGGCAAAGAAAATCCGGCAACCATACATCAACATCAACCTCCTTATCCTCCTTATGTGAAAAGAGTTCCTCTTCCAAAATGATATACTTCCCCTTAATTTTACCTTTATGACGGTACTGGTAACGCTCGTGAGCACATCTCTCGTTTCCTGGAATTGTTAGGAGAGCATGAATACAACCATGTCTTCTGCTTGAAAGAATTCTCAAAATCACTTACTGGGAGAGTATACACCTGGTACAACAACATTGCACCAAATAACATAACCAATTGGTGTGAGATGATTAACGCTTTATACATGAAATATTTCTTTGTGTCTGAGCAAATCACTTTATCGAACCTGGGAAGGATGTTTCAGCGAAACAATGAGCATACAAATAATTATATCAAGATATTCAGAATCCAGGCAATAGATTGTCATGATCCAAATGTGACTGAACAAACAATTGGTAGAGTTATCCATTAATGGCATGGTACCTGTCTATCGCGCTTTGCTGGAGAACCTGCGCTTCCATACATTCTCTGAACTCCATGAAGCCTCTAAGCGCTCTTCTGCAACATCACCTACTTTTGTAGAAAGAACCAGATCCACCAAGACTAAAGGGCCTCATGAGACTCATGGAAGCATACGTCTCATCAACGAGCAACACAACCTTCGACCTTCTGTAAGCAGTTCCACTGAAGGAGCAAGAGTAAAACCACCAACTCAGAGATGCAACCTGCGCGTGCATCCCCACTACCAGCTCTAACTCCAGTACCACAGGCGCGACAGACGCAATAAGAAAACCACGTCCAAGCTACACCATATCTGGTTCGACGACAAACACGTCAACAAGAGAGACGCTTTCAGAATTTCCTCTCCCATGGAATAAGTAGTTGAATTACTGGAGGATATTGCACCTGGGTACTGAAGGGGTACACATGGAATCTCTCCATGTCAGGAGATTTATCATATTTGCACAACCCATTAATTAAGTCGTTCGCATAAGAGAACTTTCTTACTCCTCAAAGACACGATGCGAAGATGATAAAGGTAAAAGAATGTGGCTGGGGACTGCTCAGCACTACTCATCTCAAAGATGTTGAATTTAGAGAGATGCAGGCACGCTATCATTATCATTCCAAGATTCCCAAAGACGTAGACATACTCATGAGAGCAGACAAATTTTCAAAGCCCAGTGATATGCCTGACCGTCTATGAAACACAACGCAGACGCGAAGAAAGCTCCATAATCGACACCTCAACATTGGATCCAACTCCAACTCTCATCCAAATTATTTCTTCAGAGACCCAACGCTTCAACATCAACCAAAAGGATCAAGTGGGAGCATGCATGATGGCTGTTTCAAAACATCTCATGTCCGATGGTGAGCTATTTTGCGACTGATGCCTATCTAATGCAGTCATCAAATTCAACCAGAAGGTCCTGACTACCTACATGCATTCAACTTCTCTGGAGCTTCTTATTGATTACGTCAAGAGTAGAGACTACAACCATGCTACCTACCACTCATGCAACACACCAACAAAAACGTCTCCCAAGTTGAAAGCTCCATGGGTACTCGTGGACAAGGGACTATCTCCCTCTTTTCAACTCCTTCCATAAGTCAACATCAAGGAAACTACCGGCTCCATCATCAGCTTCACAGTGCGTGTCTTATCCTCTACCTTGGTGTTACCTGCTACAAGTCGAGTCATCATCTCAGGATATTGTTCTCTCTCGATGCGTCTATCCATGTTACCGCTGCTAGCTCTAAGTAATGAGAAGAGCTCTACCACTATGTGAGGATTTTCCTGTCCGTGCCTATCGCTGCAACAAAAACAAGTAAGACTACATACTTTAGAACATCGTCACTTGGCTGAAGCAACTTCCTGGAGATGATGCAAGATCCTACATCCGAAGGTTCCACACACAAGTAAGTCTTGTTGAACAACCCTCTTTACAATCATCTATTCTTCATACCATCATGACCTGGGGACTTTATTCGTCTATCAATCCAACTGTGACTAGGCGATGCGAATGAAAGGCTGGCCCCTTTAAATATTTTATGATTACGAACTATTTCAAAGCAAGATCTCGATAAACTCAAAATAGTTGCAAAGCAATTACCTACTTATTCAAAGACCATAAAATCAAACCAAAAAACAACAAACTCTTGTCATACCACACGTCATATTCTTGGTGCTTACCCCCTTAATCATATACAAGCAACAACTACTACCAACGGGAAGTACAGTGCAACATCCAAAATTTCTTTATTCTTCCCACGGTGGAGAGATATACTCAGTGTCAAAAGGTACTCATGGGCAAGGGACTGCCTATATCTTCTAATTCCTTCAATGGATAAATGTTATATCCTCTACTGTCACTTTGGAGCTCAAAGAATTGTTTCATAGAGATTCCATGGATAAATGTTATATCCTCTACTGGAATTTATGCTACACTGCCTCCGCTTTGAAGTTTTCTTCCCACCTGACATACATCTATACCAAAATCCGAGCCACCAGTTTATCACAAGCCATATGCAGCTTACATAGAGTCAAATTCATCTCCCTCATGCATCCTTCATGTTCAACAACAGCAATACAGACTGCTCCGAAGCTGAAGAATGCAGCGCCACTGAGTTACTGAGTTTTCTGACGATAAATTGGTGATGTATTTAATCACTGAAAGAGTAATTCAAGGAAGTAAGGCTTACAAGAATATAACAAGTTCTGTCTAGACGAGCATTACCGTCTTCTTCTGGAGACTGGGATAAGAATTTCAAGTTGGATACAATCAAGACTGGTGTTCTACTATCACTACTTCCCCCCTCACTATGTTCGTCGTTGACTACTCACGTCGAGGGTAGGAACTGCTGCCGCATCTTTCTACTGCTAGCCTAAACTTTCAACTCTTTGCCGCTGATGGCATCGTTTCCGCTTCTAACTACTGTTGTCCCTGCTACTAGTCACATCGGTCATTTTTATCCATTCTTATTGTTATACGCCAGTCTCACATGCTGCTACAATCTACATCAAGAAAACTATCAAGGTCCAGTACCAGCCTTTCCAGACCCACTTGTCTTTGACCTTGCTTCTACAAGCTATGACTCAAGATCATTATTTTATAGTCGTTGGTTTCCTACCTCCTATCCAAAATTATCTGATGCTGCCTGCAACTCCTTGCTTCATGATAAATCCAGACTACATCGAACTCGAGGTTCTTGGATACCTCCAAGTAGTATACCTAGTCTACGTGCGTCCTTTTATCGATGGCCACAATGCACATGTTGGTTATATTTTAGACCTCTATTAATGATAAATTCGTGTCCAATAGTTAGATCCTATAAAGTAGGATGGACGACATACTAAATACAAATGTGTCGAAGAAAGTCTTAACTAGATCTTCGAAATGATTAAATACTATTTCTATGCCATTAATTTTATTTTGAAAAACTCATATTTAATACAAAATTATACTTTAAAAATATATTTATGTTTATCTAAATTTCAAATACAGGGTACAACCTTAACTATTGGCGAGTTTTAAGACAAAGGGTCTCATTCAGGCCCACATATCAAAATCCTCACAAATGAAGATCTAAAAATATAGACTTCCACATAGGATTTTTTCGACCTACCGTTGGATATGATCTGAGAAAATAAATTGTTCTAGGAGACATTTAGATTCCTTGGTATCAAAGTAATCTATGAAAATGGAAACTAGTTCATGAACTTACTTTGGATGCAAGAAACCTAGTGTTGATAGGGGGTTATTTCCGAAGTGGAAATCGTGAAATTACATCTGCCTTGTATGTGAACACAAAGATCATTGTCATCGGAGTGTTCACAAATAATGCGCGCAGAATCATGACAATATAGTAAATAGGCTGCGCCTGAGGGGGATGAATCGGTTATGTTGAATCCTTGACTCAGAGTCCTAAAACTCTTCATCGTCTCATCAACGACAATCATTTTTCTTAACTCACATAATAAGATAAATAATGGATGAAGTATAAAACGTACGAACATGATGTACCATAAATGCCGAATCGAATATGCAAAGTATAAATGCATGAATATAGATGAAACGATTAACTTATATGATTCAGCACTCAGATCTCTGTCTGCGGGTTTGGGTTTTTCATTATATGTACGATGGTTACAGAAATAGTCGAATAACTTTGAGATCAACATAGGCCTGCGTAGCAGGAGGAGTTTCACTTACACTTTCTCTATCTCTCTCTGTCTCTCTCCTATTCTCCTCTTAATATTCTCGGATCCCCCTCTTCACTTGGGAGAGAGGGGTATTTATAGGGTGGTTACGTGGGGTCTACTTATGAAGCCCGTTATAACCTTATCCTCTTGTGTCTTGTGCCGCTTACGCAAAAGTCTTCGTGTTCTCGGTTCTCTCTGCGTGTTCCGTTTGAATATGCAGTGCTATCTGCGGTTCCTCCACAGGCTGACTGACACGTATGCTGTTTGAGGGTATTTAATGCGGGTAGTTGAGATGTCTGTCCGTGGTAGAGAGCTGTCCTCTGCCCCTGTCTTGTCTGCGTCAGTTAGACTATCCCCAGCCGTAGATCTTAGATCTTTCTGGAGATAGGATAAAGTGACTCTTGGGTTATCCTCCAGTGCTTCGCAGTGTTCTAGTGTTTCTGTCTCCTCGATCCTCTACCGTTGGATCTGGTGGGTGGCGACGCTATCTTGACAAGGCGAGTCTCTTGGCTGTCCACATGTGATATCATATCTTGATGCTCTCAGCCGCATGTCCTCCACGTGCGTCTTTGTGGACACGTGGCGGAAGATGAAATGTGTACCCACAATTTTCCCATTTTCCTCCTACTGGGCGGTTAGTCGAAGTGGAAAGAAAAAATGTGTTACTCTCTTCATCTTCTCTTTATTATTTTCCTATATTTTAGGCCACGTTCCCCACTATTTGCAATAACTTCTTCTTGGGTAGTGGGGAAAAACGTGTTACTCTCTTCATCTTCTCTTTATTATTTTCCTAGATTTTAGGGCACGTTCCCCACTATTTGCAATAACTTTTTCTTGGGTAGTGAGGCGGTTTTATTTCTCTTTGCATATATATATGAGAAGGAATGTGAAAATTCTCTAGTCATAAATTTCATTCCTTCTCTTTCCTCAGAACTTTTATTTTTGTTCTCTGCTTTTGTATCCTTGTTATTAATTGATGCTGCTGTTACTGTTGTTCCTCAAAGCTTTCTGTTGCTGCTGTTTGTTGTTCCTCAAAGCTTTCTGATGCTGCTGTTGTTGTTCCTCAAAGCTTTCTGCTGCTGCTGTTGTTGTTCCTCGAAGTTTTCTGCTGCTTCTGTTGTTCGTAGAAGCTTTCTTCCTGATTTTTCATTTATAGGTAAGTGGTTTTACTGTGTTTGATTATCTTTTGATGAAAAATATATTCGTTTTCTGCTGTTTCTATATGTGTTTGTGATGAAGAACATATATATAGATCTGTGTATGATTGCCCCTGTTCGTTATTACAAACAGTAATGATTTCTTCCTTCGTGTAGTTCCTCTCTGCTGCGTTCAGAGTCTTGCTGATGTAATAGATGGGATGCTCTATCTTCGTGTTGGTTTTAACCAATACTGTGCTGACTGCATCTTCTGTTGCTGCTATGTATAGTGCCAACACTTCATCGGGGTCTGGTTTTTGTAGCATAGGGATATCAGCTAGGTATTCTTTGATATTTTGAAAGGATTCTTCGCACTCTGCCGTCCATTCGAATTTGCTTCCTTTTTTGAGAATGTTAAAAAAGTGCTTACATCTATCCGAGGACCTGGATATGAACCTCCCCAGCGCAGCCAGTGAACCATTGAGTTTCTGAACCTCTTTTAAGTTCTTTGGGGATGGCATTCTTACGATGGCTTCAATTTTAGCGGGGTCGACCTCAATGCCCCTCTTTGTTTGCGACCGCCATTCTTATGTCTTGATTAGGTGCTAGGGCCTTGGAGTTAGCTTCGTCGCGTTGGTTTTCTACCTCTGCGCTATGAATGATTCTTTCCTTGAGCGTTTGGTTCTCTTGTGCTAATATCTCCACAGCATCTGCGTATGCCTTCTGGTTCTTCCTTAATTTTTTCAGGTCGGCCATCATCTGAGCGGAATGATTTGACCCTTGATTTGGTGTTCCTGCCCGCAAGTTTTCACCAGCGGCTATGGTTTGTTCCTCATCCACGATATGTATCACTGGTTCTGGTGGGTCTAACCGTGTACCTTGGGACCCCGACGGTTGTTGTGCGGGTTGACCTGCTATTAGAAGCGGTTGTTTGGCTGGAAAGGGTATGTTCTGTTCGTTGGTTAAGGGCATCCCATAGAGGGGTTGTTGTATTCCTGACTCTTCTACGACTTCCTGATGTTCCTGTAGTCGAGCATTGGTTACTCTGGGAGCTCCAACTTTGGATCCGCCAGCTCTTGAAGCTCCAGCTTTGGTTGCCGCGACATTTAATGCGTTTGCTACGATGATGTTGGCATTGATGGGGGTCGTGCTTTTTGCATTATCCTGTACCCTATCCGCTTCCTTTAGCTTTTCAGCTCTCTGCTTACTCCTGGTTACAACTGGGGTTGTCCTTGGCGTCTCTTTTGACGAAGCTTTTGCCTTCCCGACATCTTTTCTTTTCTCCATCTTTTAATGTTTTCCTGAAATAGAGAGAAAAAATCACGAATACAATGGGCCCCACGTGATATCTATTAGCGTTTTGAGTTCTCAAAGGTGTAAAATCTTGAAAATACATAAGGCGCCCATCTATTAAGATGACCGCAGATCTGTTCGAAGTTTTGATTTTCAAAGACGTGAAAACTTAGAAAATGCATGGAAAATCAGATCTACTTAGATGAACGTGGATCTGTTCAGAGTTTTGATTATCAAAGACGTGACATCTTGAAAATGTATGAAAACGCAGATCTACTTGGATAAGCGTAGATCTGTTCGAAGTTTTGACCTTCATAGATGTGAAAACTTGGAAAATGCATGGAAAATCAGATCTACTTAGGTAAACGTAGATCTGTTCATAATTTTAGTTTTTGAAATTATGCACGGAAAAAACCGTAGTGCTCCATGCATCGTTATTTTCAGAGAACGAAGCCTGAAACAAGTCACATGAGAAGATAAATCTTTTACCGGGATGAAGATCCCTGTTTCTAGCGCCAGATTGTGAACACAGAGATCATTGTCATCGGAGTGTTCACAAATAATGCGCGCAGACTCATGACAATATAGTAAATAGGCTGCGCCTGAGGGGGATGAATCGGTTATGTTGAATCCTTGACTCAGAGTCCTAAAACTCTTCCTCGTCTCATCAACTACAATCATTTTTCTTAACTCGCATAATAAGATAAATAATGGATGAAGTATAAAACGTACGAACATGATGTACTATAAATATCGAATCGAATATGCAAAGTATAAATGCATGAATATAGATGAAACGATTAACTTATATGATTCAGCACTCAGATCTCTGTCTGCGGGTTTGAGTTTTTCATATGTACGATGGTTACAGAAATAGTCGAATGACTTTGAGATCAACATAGGCCTGCGTAGCAGGAGGAGTTTCACTTACACTTTCTCTGTCTCTCTCATATTCTCCTATCAATATTCTCGGATCCCCCTCTTCACTTGGGAGAGAGGGGTACTTATAGGGTGGTTACGTGGGTTCCACTTCTGAAGCCCGTTATAACCTTATCCTCTTGTGTCTTGTGCCGCTTACGCAAAATTCTTCGTGTTCTCGGTTCTCTCTGCATGTTCTCTTTGAATATGCAGTGCTATCTGCGCTTCCTCCACGGGCTGACTGACACGTATGCTGTTTGAGGGTATTAAATGCGGGTAGTTGAGATGTCTTTCCGCGGTAGACAGCTGTCCTCTGCCCCTGTCTTGTCTGTGTCATTTAGACTATCCCCAGCCGTATATCTTAGATCTTTCTGGGGATAGGATAAAGTGACTCTTGGGTTATCCTCTAGTGCTTCGCAGTGTTCTAGTGTTTCTGTCTCCTCGATCCTCTACCGTTGGATCTGGTGGGTGGCGACGCTATCTTGACAAGGCACGTCTCTTGGCTGTCCACGTGTGATATCATATCTTGATGCTCTCAGCCGCATGTCCTCCACGTGTGTCTTTGTGGACACGTGGCGGAAGATGAAATGTGTACCTACATTGAAGAAGAAACATAAAATATAAAAAATTATTTATGACTTTGTACCAGAAATATACAATCTGTATATATTTCTGTCTCCGTAAAGAAAATTCAAGATATAGACTCTAACAACGGCTATAGATACTCTCTACTAGTCATTTAGCCTCTTTAAAAATATATACATTTGTATGAATATTAGAGCTTTACTCATCGAAGTATCTTCTTTTTCTGCTGAATTCCAAAAGATTACTGGTTCTTATTACAATTCTTCCAAGAGGATATACATAATATATATTCAGAACACACATTTTTGTTACTTTGTTCCTTAATTACCTTCGTTCAAGAATAATTATCAATATCCTAAACGTGTTGAATGCTAGTACAAAACAACTTGAATCTATCCTGGCTACAATAATTCTGCGAATAATTTCCAGGTACCAAATGCCTATATATCAAGGAACTACTTGTAAAAATACTGCATAAGGAAACAATAGTCTAGACCTTGGCGTCTCTACCTCTTTAACACTAGATGTGTGTACATATTTCATCATCGAACACGTGTATATAGGAAGATACGTGGAGAGCATGCAGGAAAAGTCATCAAAACACGATGACACACGCCCATAGCCAAGAAGCCTATCCCGGCGACGTCGGATCTTTGCCCGAACAATTCTAAGGGCAGAAGTTAAAAGATGCAGTGAAAACACGATGTACTGCGGAGCACCAAATAACTCCCGAAGAGTTACTTTATCTCATCCCCAAAAGAAGCTAAGATCAACGGTGAAGAGAAAGTTAACTGACATGGACGTGACAGGGGTAGAAGACACTTGTCTGACACGAGCATGCGCCTCAACTACCCGCATTAAACACTCTGAGCAGTATACGTGTCGATCAACCCGTGGAACGAACGAGGATGGCTCTGCGTGATCAAGTAATGAACGAAGACCTCCGCGTGATGGATACAAAACACAAGAAGATAAGGTTCCAACGGCCCTCAGAAATGGGTCCCACACTCTAACCCTATAAATACCCCCTCTCCACCAAGAGTGAGGGGATCGGAAAAATCAGGGAGAAAAGGAGAGAGAAAGATTGTGAGTGTAAGTTAGTCCTTTACAATATACAGACCTATGTAAACTCAAAATTTACTCGACTATTCCTGTAACCATCAAGTATATAGTGAAACAACAACCCCGTGGATGTAGGCCTTAGTGCTGAACCACGTAAATCCCAGTCTTATTTACATTTCAGCACTTTATATTCTCCTAACGCTCCTTGAGTTTTACTTTTATACTTCGTTTTCTTTATCTTCCCCTGCGTAAACGCCCCTCGCGATGTTATTAGATGAGGCTATGATAAACCCGAGGGTTTTGAGCCAAGGAATCAATGCAATCGTATTATCAGTGCGAGACGGTACCTAGAGTGCGAACATTGTTTGTGAACATATAGATGCCTTCGTGATTTACGTGTTCACAATTTGGCGCTAGAAACAGGGACTTAGTCCCGGTAAAAGATTTATCTTATCCTGTGATTTCATATTAAATTAGCATATGATTGCTCTACTTCATTAGCTCTGGCAGTATCTGTCGAAGCAATTCAAACTGGTTAAAAGATTTATTGCTTAGATCCATGGATTTAAATTTTTTAGATCTCGTACGGACTTGTCTTTCCGGTGGGCTTTTGAAAATTTTCAAAAAGATCTACGTGCATTTTCAAAGGGATCCTTTCACGTATCCACATACCTTCAATGAACCCGCATTTTTAAAAGTTCTCTGTGTCCCTCGGGCAGTTTTTTTTCTGTCTTGGAGTAATGAATTTCGTAAACTAACCCGATCCGCAAGGACATTTCTGTTTCTCGCTGTTTGAAATTCCCTTGTGCAGAAAGAAAACGACAGCACGATTGAAAAGATGCAGGAAGCAGGAAAATCCAAAGCCTCGTCAAAGGAAGCACCAAGGATTACCCCGGTCATCACCCGAAGCAAGCAGAAAGGAGACAAAGCCAAAATAACTAGTCAGAGATAGGACACTGCGGAAATCACTTCGCCTATGAACGCTAAATCCGTTGCAGCCGCGGCCCTCAGAGCAGCGGCAGCGAAGTACAGTACGGCATCGGCAGCCCCAAAGGCTGCGGAAGCCAGCAAAACTCTTGTTACGAATCAATCTCACCAACCAAAAGAAAGGGTGGATGAATCCAGAACACATCAACCCGCGCACCCGCCAACCTTGGGAATGCCATCAACAAACGAACAGAATCAAACTGTGCCGGTGGGCACTCCGCCCGATTTGGAAATGCCAACAATCGAAGCTGAACCTCCACCACCTTTAGTACAAACCATAGAAGAAGGCGGCACCATGGCCGTAGTAGCACGAGCGGGGACTCCCAATCAGGGGTCAAACCAATCACATCGACTGATGGCTGAGCTTGAAGAATTGAAGAAGAGCCAGCAGGTTTACGCAGATGCTGTAGTTCTGCTGGACAGAGAAAACCAAGATTTAAAAGACCGGATTGCCCTAAGAACGAAGACCAGCCAGCAACTTGATGAGGCAAATTCAAAGGCACCAGAACCAAATCGAGACCGAAGATTCATCGTAGCAGCCAATGGAGACACGGCTAGGGGAAGTAGCGCATCTGACCCAGATTACAATGACGGAGAGTCAGACTATCACGAGCAGAAGAGAGTAGGGCATCACCGCGCGATGGAAGAGATACGTGATGAAATGATGGACGAGATCAGGAAATTAAAAAGTAGACAAGGCGGGGGAAGGTTAGAAGAGGTCATGAGAGAGGCTAACTCCACGCCCCTAACTCATCGCCTGGCCAACACCCCTATTCCGCTGAAATGCCCTGTCCCGACGTTCGAATTCTATGACGGATCCAGTGATCCCGCTGCACATATTCGGTATTATAACCGTGTCTTAGCTAGATGGAGTCAGAACGACGCCGTACTCTGTAGATACTTCCCGTCAAGCCTGAAGGGATCGGCATTGTCTTGGTTTGATAATCTTCCGCCAGACTCCATCCACTCCTACGATCAACTCGCAGAAAATTTCTTAAGAACTTACATGTACAACAAGACTGTTAACACCGGAATGGATAAGCTCTTTTCACTGGCAATTGGCTACAAGGAAACCACGAGGGAATACACTAACAGATGGCACAAGATCTGCCAAGCCATAGGAAGTGTGGACCCAGTGGTAAGTATCAACTGCTACAAGTGGGGATTAGACCGAATGAGTCCACTATTTGTTGAGGTTCATGGAAGCGTGCCTAAGACAGAGGGAGATCTTCGAATAATTATTGAAAAGCACGCTCGTCTTGAAGAAATCCAGCGTGAAAACCCGAGGGCGTACACGCAGAGGTCTCACCATACCAATTCAGCAGAACAAACCAATGGGTCCAAAAGGAATTTCTCAGTGGAGCGGCCTCACGAAGACAGGAAGGAACGAAGGGATGAACGACGAAAGGCGACCGAAAATTCGAAGATCAAGTTTACACGAAGCTCAACGCTAGCTATGCTCGGATCCTGCGAGAGATCAAAGGAAGGGAAAACCTGGAGTGGCCATGGTCTAAGGGAAAACCCCCCGAGAACCGAGAAGTCTAAAGATTACTGTGAATATCACTGCTTCAACGGACACCAGACCGAAAAATGTAAAAACCTCAAAATAATGATCCAAAAATTAATGATGCTGGCGAGCTCAAACATTACGTACGAAAGGATGTCGCCGAGGATAGATCCAAACGAACCAAGCCAGTCCAACTTCCAGAAGGGAACCGCACAATCAACACCATCTCGTGTTCTGAAGCAGGGCCCTCACTTACAGCACAGATAGGAAAGAGGTTACGGAAGCAGTTCGAAGACCGCTGCGAATTGTATAAGATCGATGGGATAGAGGTGGACGAGCACGAAGAGTGGATGGACTCACCTATTATTCGATGCTGAAGATATCGAAGAAGATATGGAAGACCATAACGACCCCCTGGTCCTCACACTACCAGTGGCTGGATGTAACCTTAAAAAAATCCTCATAGACGGGGGAAGCTCAGTGAACGTTCTATTCTACGACGCATTCAAACGAATGAAGCTCCATGAAGAACATCTAATGACCTCTTATTACACCATCTACGGATTCAATGGAGCACCCACAAAGCCATTGGGAGACATCGTGTTGCAAGTTGACGCTGGACCCATGAAATTAGAAACACGATTCAGCGTGGACGCCCCATCCCCCTACAACGCCATTATTGGACGAAAATGGTTACATAAACTCAAGGGAGTGGCGGCAACGTACTACCAATATCTCAGATTCCCAACACCTGAGGGAGTAATGGAAATCAAGGGAGATCGGGTCTCTGCAAGAGAGTGCCAAGCCACTCAGGATCATCAACAACGAACAAGAAGAGCAGCGAAAAACCCGAAGAATTAAAAATAAAGAAGCCGCGAAAGAGAAGGCCATAGACCTGTTCCTCAACGAAACTACAGGAAAGGGCTTGAAAAGATGATAATGTACTAAGCACAGAGACAAGTACTTCAGCAGCCAACGAAGGACAGAAACATACCAAATAGCAATCAAAGAACGTCCCAGTCCTCGGGGACCCGAAGCCGGTGTTCACGCCAGTAGAGCCCGTAAAAGAAATCAACATAGGAACGGAAGAAAACCCGAAGATGATCAAAGTAGGGACCATAATGGACGAAAGAAGAGAAGATTCTCTAACCAAATTACTTAAAGAATACGCGGATGTATTCGCCTGGAAGCTAGGAGATATGCCGGGGATTGACCCGAAAGTAATCCAACACGAGCTACGCATCACCAGGCACCCCCGTTCAGGCAGAAAATTAGAAAAGTTGCACCAGAGTATCATAAGGCAGTGGAAAAAGAACTTCGGAAACTACTAGACGCAGGATTTATCAAGGAAGTCAAGTACCCTACATGGATCTCTAACATGGTCGTCGTTCCTAAGAAAAATGGAGGGGTTAGAATATGCATCGATTTTACTAACCTCAACAAGGCATGTCCAAAGGACAGCTATCCCCTGCCAAGCATAGATCAGCTGGTAGAAGCAGTAGAAGGATATGAAGAACTGTCATTCATGGATGGACATTCTGGCTACAACCAAGTAGCCCTGGCAGAAGAAGATCAGCCACACACAGCGTTCTACACCCCACATGGCCTTTATTGCTACACTAGAATGCCCTTCGGACTTCGAAACGCAGGGGCAACATACCAAAGAATGGTCGATGCTATCTTCAGGCCATGGATTGGTAGTACCTTAGAAGTCTACGTTGACGATATGCTCGTCAAAAGTAAGCTGCGCAAAGATCACCACCAGGATCTGAGAGATATCTTCGAAGCAATGAGAAAACATCACATGAAAGTGAATCCAGAGAAATGTACTTTCGGCGTCACCTCGGGGAAATTCCTCGGGTATCTGGTAACAAAAAGGGGCATTGAGGTAGACCCAGTGAAGATTCAGGCCATAGTAGAAATGCCATCCCCGAAGAATTTAAAAGAAGTGCAGAAACTCAATGGGTCCATAGCAGCCTTGGGCAGATTTATTGCCCGATCCTCGGACAAATGCAAACATTTCTTCAATATTCTCAAAAAAGGGAGCAAGTTTGAATGGACCGCAGAATGCGAAGAAGCCTTCCAAAAAATCAAAGAACACCTAGCTTCAATTCCGATCCTGCAGAAGCCGGATCCTGATGAGGTTTTGGCATTATACATAGCAGCAACAGAAGACGCAGTCAGCGCAGTGTTGGTCAAAACCAATACGAAGATAACAACCTATCTATTACGTCAGTAAGACCCTCAATTCTGCGGAAAGGAACTACACAAAGATCGAACAGCTTATCCTAGCATTGGTATGGGCTACTCAAAAGCTGAGAACCTACTTCCTAACTCACTTCGTCCGGGTCCCATGCAAAGCACCACTGGAAGCAGTCCTCAAAAGCGCGGGAAAAGTGGGCAGAATAGCCAAGTGGAACACCCACCTGGACCAATTCAACATCATTCATGAAATTCAACATTCTCGAAAATCCCAAGTTTTGGCGGATTTCTTAGCAGACCCCCCTGGACAACGACGAAGAGATTAAGGGAATACCAGAAGCCGAGAAGAAAGCAAGGATCCAATGGATATCCTCGAACCCGCGAGTCAAAGACAATGGGAAGTCTTCGTCGACGGTTCCAAAAATAAGGAAGGAGCAGGAATAGGCATTGTCATCACCACCCCAACCGGAGAAGGATTGTACAGGCACTCAGGTTAGAATTCAAAGAGCATACCAACAACATCGTCGAATACGAGGCAGTCGTACATGCCCTCCGTTAATAATAAAATGGGGGTAACCGATGTAAGACTGACAAGTGATTCGCAGCTTGTCATACGGCAAATAGGGCTCGAGTACAATGTGTACGATGACACCCTCTCAGCTTACATGGCCTTGGTCCAAACATTGGCATCACAAATTCCGAACATCAAGTTCCGGCACTTATGCAGAAGGGATCTCAGGCACGCGGATGCCCTAGCATATATATCATCCATGCTGAAGGATAAAAGCGTCGAAGCTATTAAAATAACAAGGGTATACGAGCCTTCGATTGCATCTCAATTCTCCTTCGCTACCAATCAAGATACAGTGGAAGAAAATATCGAAGACCAGGTAGGAGAAGACATCCATAACGATTTTGACGAAGAAGATATCCTGTCAAGAGCAAATCAAGACGAAGACTTCAGCAACGAAGATGATTGGAGAATGGTGATCCATGCGTTTCTCGAAAAGGGAAGCTTACCCGCGGATCATAAACAAGCTAGGAAAATACTCTCCAAAGTAGGAAGATATGATCTCCGGGATGGGGTCCTGTACAAGAAATCCTTCCTCGGACCGTTACTACGTTGCTTATCCCGGAAAGAGGGGCATCGAATTCTAAACGACATCCATTATGGTGACGCAGGGAATCATAGCGGCATGAGATCACTAGCCGACAAAGCAAAAACGCAAGGATATTACTGGCCCACAATGATACAGGATGCCGCAAGGATGTCCCGACGGTGTGAAGAATGTCAGCGCTTCGCCAAAAAGATACACGGCGGCAACAATGTTAAATTCTGTAGATAGCCCGTGGCCATTTGCAAAATGGGGCATAGATATCGTCGGGCCTTTCGTCGAAGGGTCAGGGAAAAGACGATTTTTGATAGTAGCCACGGACTACTTCAGTAAATGGGTGGAAGCTAAAGCCTTAGCCAGGATCAGAGACGTGGATGTGTTTACTTTCATATTCCAGAACATCATTTGCAGGTTCGGCATACCAGCAGAAATCGTGTCCGATAATGGTAAGCAATTACAGGGGAAAAACATAGACATGCTCTTCGATACTTTCAAATAAGGAAGAACAAATCCACCCCCATATACCCTCAAAGCAATGGACAGGCGGAAGCCACTAACAAGACCCTCGCCCTTATCCTCAAAAACAATTAGACGAACATAAGGGGCGATGGTGTGAACAGTTGCATAATGTGTTATGGGCATACAGAACAACAAGAAGATCTGCCACTGGGGAATCCCCGTTTCTCCTCACTTATGGAGCTGAAGCAGTCATCCCAACAGAGATCCTCTCATGCCAACCACAAAGACCGAAGCATGGGAGAAAAATCTCACAACAGACATGATGTTAGAGAGATTGGACGATCTAGAAGGAAGAAGGGAAGCAGCATTGCAGAAGATGGAAAATTATCAACGAAGACTAGCAAGGGAGTACAACAAAAAGGTAAAGCTTCGAAATTTTGTAGAGGGGCAGTATGTGTTGAGAACAATCCCACAGTATCAACGAGAAAAGATGGGGAAAGTTAGCACCTACGTGGGGAGGACCTTTTATAATACACGACATTGCGGGAAACGGTTCCTACTACCTTCGCAATCTGAAAGGCGAGGTCCTCCGGCATCCTTGGAATGCTAAGTGGCTTAAACCATATTACCCATAGGAGCAACGCAGCTTTGCATCTGCGTGAAGAAGACCAGAAGAAGAAGGCAGCGTGACCGCTCTACATGTTTCTATCTCTGGACGAGGAATTGCAGGCCTCAACCTATCAATCAAACAAGCTTTCTAAAATTCAAGTAAACAAAACCTATCAACAATATTGGGGAAAGTAGTTAATCTACAATCTCTCAGGGCTCCCCCATCAGTGTCCATAAGTGTAAGACCAGGGGGAAGGCACCCAGCAGAAAGAGATACCCAACCAATCTTAAGGCAACGGGTCGACGGAATGGGTGTATGTAAATATTTTAACCCCATATCCTAGAACGTTGCCTCGGCCCCCACCGTCTGGGAATCCTCTGGCCAAGGGTTCGCCAGCGGGGTGACAGGTCTCAAGACGATCACGAAGGTACCTCCCTTCGGTATCGCACCCAAACACTTAAAAAACTCTTCTTTGTTTTTAGTGTCCTTCCTCACAATGCTTAAAATAAACAACAAACTGATATTGCAGGTATATCAAAAAAATGATCCATTTCATAAAGGTTGGTTACAAAAAGCGGCAAGGCCAATACAAGGAATACACATCAAAAATATTCTTTTTACAAAATACTAGCAAAATCTAACGGAAGGATAATGATGCCGCGGTCTCTACTTAGATGATGCCGCCCCATCAGCAGGGTTGTTCCGAAGAGTTGAAGGGACGCTCCCACCAGATGAGGGTCCCGAAGGGCAAGGAGCAGGTACTGGACGACGCGGATATAGCTCTCGGTCTTAAGGCCAAGCTCAATCTTCTCCAGCATCTTGTTTGTCTCCTCAGCCAATTGACACCGAGCCTTATGCATAATAACTGTCGTCCGCTGGGCTTGGGATAACAACGAAGATAGACGATTCACTTCTTTAGAAGCAGCACCAACGGCCTCCTCGCGGGATGCCGCCAAACTCTTAAAATGATTAGTCTGTTCTTCCTGCTGCGCTAAGGAAGATTGAGCCTTTTCAAATTTTTCATTTGCAACGCGGAGTTGTCCCTCGAGCTCTGAAAAAGACAACACAGGGAGTTAGCACAAAAAGACACAATCACACTCGATGAAATAGGGTTATACCTTCGACACAAGCCGAAGCCTCTTCATACTCATTAACAACCGCATCTCGCGCTTCATCAAGATGGTCATATTCCGCGGATAATTTCTTATAATCTAGTTGAAGGTTGGTGAGAGTAAATTGACTGGCATCTAATTCTACCTGCTTCATCGAATCCATGTGACGAAGGTGGTTGACTTCGTTGTTTATCTCTGATACCCCTTTGCTAAGTCTGTACATACATACTTCGAGATTTCTCTCAGACTCAGCCTGGGGCTATTTCAGCGCGAGACGCAGCAAGGGCTTTGCTTAGAGCCCCAACTTCGGCTCGGCATCGTCCCTTTCTCTGGTAAGACACATGCTCTCCTTAACTCCCGGAAAAGGAAGGGAGCGAGCCTTTCGTAATTCCTCTTCCAGAAGATGTATCCTAGACTCCAACAATGAAGTGCGCTCACGAGATTCCCGCAGATTCTCACGTGTCCACAGCAGCGTACCATTGAACAAAGCACGATCATGGTTATATAGATTCTTCATATCAACCATTTGAACATGCCTTGCGCGCCATCCCTCAGCCCGAGCGTCCCACTTTTTGGCTTCTCTCTTAATTTTCTCGACCAGCTCTTTGATACGAGATTTTTTCCGTGCCCTTTCGTTTCAAAGCCATATCAGCTCGGGGACGCCACCCACTGGAGATAGGGTGGGGAGACTCAGACAGAACAACTAAGTATTATAGAGGAATCACGACGAACTGCGAGGGTAAAAGAGGAAAAAGAACCAAACCCGTGAAATCTGAAACTTGGCCGCGAGTTTGCTCTAACTCAGCGCGAACGACAGCAAGCTCTGAACGAAGACCAGCCTCCGCTTCACCCAGCCTTTATTTCTCTTTAAGGCTTTTCTTCAGTTCTTCTATTTCCACCTCAGCCGCAGATAATTCCTTTTCTCTGTGACGAAGCTTAGCCTCCAGCTTCAAAGATTTCGCTTTAAAGAATTGATACATCACATGGTTACAATGCTCACTCCTCATCATCTACACATCAAAACGGCAAACATTATTACACCGAAGGATTCAATCGTCACGAAGAGATATGTACGAAGACTTACCTCCAAGACACGCTGCTGAGGAAAACCATATTGGTACCCATCGGCTATGGCCATCATATCCGCGACAGAAGTAGGAGGCTCCGATACGAGGGTAGCTTCGGGAACACTCAAGCTTTTCCCCCACATCTCAGATACCCGCGCCTTGTAAGATAGTTCCATCATACGACGGGTATAAGCATCAGAATCCTTTTCACCAGCAACCACCGGGGCAGGATGAGGGACAAACAACAGACCCTTTTTCTTGAGCCAATCCATTATGGCGTCCTCACCCTCAAACGTCAGCGAATGAGGGAAATCCTCGGAATGCGAGTCAACCACGGACTTCCCCTTTGCTGATATTGCCCCATCAGCACAAGTTTCGGCATCAACATGCGCATCATGATCATCCGCGCCCCTATCCTGAACAGCAGCGTCTTCCTTACCAGAACCCCCGAGCACATCCCAATCATCATTGGGGGAAAGCAGAGAGAAGTCTTCAGGAAAATCGAGAGCATCGTCAAAGAGTTCCCTTGCGGAATAAATCCTGTCAAAAGAGAACTCTTGAGAAACGGTGGGGAGAGTTTCCGCAGCATCACCAGCAGGAACAGACATATCAGCGATAACACTGCCGTCAGCTACCGCGGCATTATTTATCCCCTCATCACCATCACAACCCGCACCAATCTCCTCCTCGACATTAGGAGGGGAAGTATCAGTGCGTTCTTCCCCATCATAAATCTCCTCATCCTCGGCAAACTCTTCGTTTACCGGACTGGTAACTTCTTCATGAACCTCAGCCTCACCCGTCACAATGGTAGAAGACTGCTTCGGACCAATATTTTTCTTCTTCGACACCTGCAAACCAACACGTTCCAAAAAAAGAGTTATTTTTTTTCTCGAACAGTTTGATTTTTAAAAAAGGAGGAGAGGCGCGGCCAAAATCTGCAATAACCATACCTTGGTAGTAGTGGCACTCTTCGGTGGAAGTATAGCACCAGAACCTTCCTCCTCGTTTCCTTCAACGACGTCGAGGGCATAAGGAAAGTTCATGCCTTCGAAATTTAAACGCCAGGGACAGAAATCTCCATAACGAGCAGGAGGAGATTCACGTGGCCTGCTACTCTCAGAAGGACGCCAACCGCGCAGACCAGGAATCCAACCGTACGCCCAAGGACCAACAATTTCAATAACAGTAGCGTGCCACTCATAATCATGGTCACGCTTGATCCTCTCACGTGCCGGAACATACTAGACCCCTCGGTGCCTGGAACATACTTCAGTTTGGCATCGCTCACCTCACTTAACTGACGAATTTCGCCCCGAGGAGCAGCGAGATTCCGAAGGCTAACACTCCACGGTTTACGGTTCCTACTATTGACGTAATCACCAAAGGAGTTGTTGAAGTTTTCAGGAGTATACCATTCCCTCTTCGCGGGATTTGGAACGTAACACGTCATCATCGTCTCCCCCTTACTCCGCAGATAACACTCCCTCAGTGCACGGAGATAATTCCCCGATAATTGCGACACAGAACGACTGTGAGTATTGGTGGAAGAGCCTTCACGACCAGCAAGCACATCGTAATAAAAGGAATCACCAGACTTGTACAACGGCGGCATAAGACCCGCCTCGAAGGCTCCAACCGTAGTCAACAGGTGAAACTCATCAAACTGATACTTCGAGATGAGCTCATAAGTAATATCATCCTCAGGGGCATAGAAACGAACCTCGAAGGCTTGAAGCTCATGCTTTTCCTTGAAAACTTCAAGGTCAATATGCTTGAACGTAACTTTCTTCTTGCTGACCGAAACGCTGCGTATCACCGGGGCAGCCTCATCCTCTTCCGCGGGATCGGACGAACCAACAAAAGCCTCGGAAGCTCTTCTTTTCAAAGAAGGATTCTTAGAAGATTCAGCTCTCGGGACACCACCTTTGGTGTTCTTCCCTTTGAAAGAAAGTACTGGAGGAGGCGGCAGAGGGTGCTGCACGGGCACTACAGAACGCAGAGGAGGAACATCAAAGGCGTCACCACGAGGAGGTGTCTGCGTACACCTAACGTCATCCCGACATGTCCCCCAGTTTCCAAGCAAAGACGTCCGCGTATTCCTTTAGAAGTTTGATTAGCGCGGTTTCTCTTTCTTCATCCATCAAGGTGCCTATTTTGATCATCTTCGGGTTTTCCTCAGTCCCTATATTGACTTCTTTAGCTGCTTCGACGGGTGTAAACGTGGGTTTTGGTTCCCCCAAGGGAGGAACATTCTTTAATTGCTATTTGGTAGGCTCTCCATATTCTTTTGTCGCGGAGGTGCTTGCTTCTGCGCTGCCCGTGGTGCTTACGTTCAGAAGGCTTTTTCCGGAGATTTCTTCCAGATACGCATCTATGGTTATCTTCTTATTTTTGGCTCTTCGGGACTGGTGCTTCTCTTCCTGCTCATTATTGATCTGATTCTGTAAGGTCTGACATTCCCGCGCAATTACTTGGTCTCCTTTAATTTCCATGACTCCCAGAGGTGTTGGGAATATAAGATATTGATGGTAGGTTGTAGATACTCCCTTGAGCTTGTGAACCCATCTTCTTCCGGTGATGGCATTGTAGGGTGAAGGTGCGTCTACGACGCTGAATCGAGTGTCCACTTTCATGGGCCCCGCGTCCACTTGCAAGACAATGTACCCTAGGGGATTTGTAGCTGCGCCGTTGAATCCGTAGATGGTGTAGTAAGATGATAGCATTTGATCGTCGTTGAGTTCCATACGCTTGAACGTGTTATAGAAAAGGACGTTGACCGAGCTTCCTCCGTCGATGAGAATTTTCTTGACATTGCACCCTGCTATTGGGAGTGTGAGGACTAGAGGATCATTATGGTCTTCCATGTCTTCTTCCACATCTTCCGCATCGAAGGTCATGGGCGCGTCCATCCATTGTTCGTGCTCGTTTACCTCTTTCCCATCGATCTTATAAATCTCACAATAATCTTCGAATTGTTTTCTCAATCTCTTCCCAATCTGGGCGGTTAGGGATGGTCCTTGAACCTCTGAACATGAAATCGTGTTGAGGGTGCGGTTGCCTTCCGGTAATTGAACCTGCTTGCCTCTCTTGGTTATATCTTCGTTATCAGTCTTCTGTATATATTGCTTCAGGTCTCTTGCGTCGATTAGTTTTTGAATCATTGTCTTGAGATTTTTTGCATTTTTCTGTTTGATGACCGTTGAAACAGTGGTATTCAAAGTATTCCTTGGATTTTTCTGATCTAGGAGGCTGCTTTCCCTTGGACCATGGCCAATCGAGGTTCTCTCTCCCCTTGATCTCTCTCAGGATGCGCGAATAACTAGTATTCATCTTGGTATAGACTTGATCTTCAAATTTTCGATCATCTTTTCGTCTATCATCCCTTCGTTCTTTCCTTTCCTCGTTGGGACGCTCTTCTGTGATTCCTCTTTTGGACCCGCTGGCTTGATCCACGGAATTCGTACGTGTGGGACGTTGAGTATGAGCTCTGGGATTTTCACGCCGAATTTCTTCTAACCTTGCATGCTTTTCTATGATTATCCGGAGATCTCATTCGGTGGTTGGGATGGTTCCGTGGATCTCGACAAACAAAGGACTCATCCTGTCCATCCCCCATTTGTAGCAATTGATACTAACCACTGGATATACGTTGCCAATAGCTTGGAAAATCTTATGCCATCTATCAGTATATTATCTGACGGTCTCTTTGTATTTCATCTCCAGCGAGAATAGTTTGTCCATGTCGGTATTGACAACCTTGTTGTACATGTATGTTGCTAGAAATTTTTCTGTGAGTTGGTCGTAGGAGTCGATGAAGTTTGATGGCAAGTTGTCAAACCATGACAACGCGGACCCTTTTAAACTTGATGGGAAGTATCTGCATAGTATGGAGTTTTCGTTATCCCACCGGGCCATCATTCGATTATAATATCGAAGATGAGCCGCAGGATCAGTTGACCCGTCATAGCAATCGAGGGCGGGAACCGAACACTTCTGCGGTATGGAAGCCCTTGCCAAGTGTTGCGTCAGCGGGGTAGTGTTTGCTTCCTTCATCATTTGTTCTAGTCTTCCGCCTCCCTGCCTAGTCTTTAGCTCCTTGATTTCTGCCAGTATCTCAGCACGCAGATTTTCCATTGCGACCTGGTTCTCTTCATGAATGGTAGATTTCTCTCGTAGGAGGGTGGTACCGTCGTATTAGTCCGAGTTCTCAGGATTGTAATCAGGGTCTGATCTTTGGCTGCTTCTTGCTCCTCTTCGATTCAATGAAAGTGGGTTGTTTGCGACCGCCATTCTTCTGTCTTGATTAGGTGCTAGGGCCTTGGAGTTAGCTTCGTCGCGTTGGTTTTCTACCTATGCGCTATGAATGATTATTTCCTTGAGCGTTTGGTTCTCTTGTGCTAATATCTCCACAGCATCTGCGTATGCCTTCTGGTTCTTCCTTAGTTTTTTCAGGTCGGCCATCATCTGAGCGGAATGATTTGACCCTTGATTTGGTGTTCCTGCCCGCAAGTTTTCACCAGCGGCTATGGTTTGTTCCTCATCCACGATATGTATCACTGGTTGGTGGGTCTAACCGTGTACCTTGGGACCCCGACGGTTGTTGTGCGGGTTGACCTGCTATTAGAAGCGGTTGTTTGGCTGGAAGGGTATGTTCTGTTCGTTGGTTAAGGGCATCCCATAGAGGGGTTGTTGTATTCCTGACTCTTCTACGACTTCCTGATGTTCCTGTAGTCGAGCATTGGTTACTCTGGGAGCTCCAACTTTGGATCCGCCAGCTCTTGAAGCTCCAGCTTTGGTTGCCGCGACATTTAATGCGTTGCTACGATGATGTTGGCATTGATGGGGTCGTGCTTTTGCATTATCCTGTACCCTATCCGCTTCCTTTAGCTTTTCAGCTCTTGCTTACTCCTGGTTACAACTGGGTTGTCCTTGGCGTCTCTTTTGACGAAGCTTTTGCTTCCCGACATCTTTTCTTTCTCCATCTTTTAATGTTTTCCTGAAATAGAGAGAAAAAATCACGAATAAACTGGCCCCACGTGATATCTATTAGCGTTTTGAGTTCTCAAAGGTGTAAATCTTGAAAATATAAGGCGCCCATCTATTAAGATGACCGCAGATCTGTTCGAAGTTTTGATTTTCAAAGACGTGAAAACTTAGAAAATGCATGGAAAATCAGATCTACTTAGATGAACGTGGATCTGTTCATAGTTTTGATTATCAAAGACGTGACATCTTGAAAATGTATGAAAACGCAGATCTACTTGGATAAGCGTAGATCTGTTCGAAGTTTTGACCTTCATAGATGTGAAAACTTAGAAAGTTCATGGAAAATCAGATCTACTTAGGTTAACGTAGATCTGTTCATAATTTTGGTTTTTGAAATTATGCACGGAAAAAACCGTAGTGTTCCATGCATCGTTATTTTCAGAGAACGAAGCCTGAAACAAGTCACAGGAGAAGATAAATCTTTTACCGGGATGAAGATCCCTGTTTCTAGCGCCAGATTGTGAACACAAAGATCATTGTCATCGGAGTGTTCACAAATAATGCGCGCAGACTCATGACAATATAGTAAATAGGCTGCGCCTGAGGGGGATGAATCGGTTATGTTGAATCCTTGACTCAGAGTCCTAAAACTCTTCCTCGTCTCATCAGCTACAATCATTTTTCTTAACTCGCATAATAAGATAAATAATGGATGAAGTACAAAACGTACGAACATGATGTACCATAAATATCGAATCGAATATGCAAAGTATAAATATATATGAAACGATTAACTTATATGATTCAACACTCAGATCTCTGTCTGCGGGTTTGGGTTTTTCATATGTACGATGGTTACAGAAATAGTCGAATGACTTTGAGATCAACATAGGCCTGCGTAGCAGGAGGAGTTTCACTTACACTTTCTTTGTCTCTCTCCTATTCTCCTCTCAATATTCTCGGATCCCCCTCTTCACTTGGGAGAGAGGGGTATTTATAGGGTGGTTACGTGGGGTCCACTTCTGAAGCCCGTATAACCTTATCCTCTGTGTCTTGTGCCGCTTAGCAAAAGTCCTTCGTGTTCTCGGCTCTCTTTGCGTTTGTTTGAATATGCAGTGCTATCTGCGCTTCCTTACAGGCTGACTGACACGTATTGTTTGAGGGTATTTAATGCGGGTAGTTGAGATGTCTTTCCGCGGTAGACAGTGTCCTCTACCCCTGTCTGTCTGCGCCAGTTAGACTATCCCCAGCCGTAGTAGATATTAGATCTTTCTGGGGATGGGATAGGATAAAGTGACTCTTGGGTTATCCTCCAGTGCTTCGCAGTGTTCTAGTGTTTCTGTCTCCTCGATCCTCTACCGTTGGATCTGGTGGGTGGCGACGCTATCTTGACAAGGCGCGTCTCTTGGCTGTCCACGTGTGATATCATATCTTGATGCTCTCAGCCGCATGTCCTCCACGTGTGTCTTTGTGGACACGTGGCGGAAGATGAAATGTGTACCTACATTGTGGAAGAAACATAAAATATAAAAAAATTATTTATGACTTTGTACCTGAAATATACAATCTGTATATATTTCTGTCTCCGTAAAGAAAATTCAAGATATAGACTCTAACAACGGCTATAGATACTCTCTACTAGTCATTTAGCCTCTTTAAAAATATATACATTTGTATGAATATTAGAGCTTTACTCATCTAAGCTCTCGATAGTATCTTCTTTTTCTGCTGAATTCCAAAAGATTACTGGTTCTTATTACAATTCTTCCAAGAGGCTATACATAATATATATTCAGAACACACTTTTTTGTTACTTTGTTCCTTAATTACCTTCGTTCAAGAATAATTATCAATATCCTAAACGTGTTGAATGCTAGTACAAAACAACTTGAATCTATCCTGGCTACAATAATTTTGCGAATAATTTCCAGGTACCAAATGCCAATATATATCAAGGAACTACTTGTAAAAGTAATGCATAAGGCAACAATAGTCTAGACCTTGGCATCTCTACCTCCTTAGCACTAGATGTGTGTACATATTTCATCATCGAACACGTGTATATAGGAAGATACGTGGAGAGCATGCAGGCAAAGTCATCAAAACACGATGACACACGCCCATAGCCAAGAAGCCTATCCCGGTGACGTCGGATCTTTGCCCGAACAAATCTAAGGGCAGAAGTTAAAAGATGCACCGAAAACACGATGTACTGCGGAGCACCAAATAACTCCCGAAGAGTTACTTTATCTCATCCCCAAAAGAAGCTAAGATCAACGGTGAAGAGAAAGTTAACTGACATGGACGTGACAGGGGCAGAAGAAACTTGTCTGACACGAGCATGCGCCTCAACTACCCGCATTAAACACTCTGAGCAGTATACGTGTCGATCAACCCGTGGAACGAACGAGGATGGCTCTGCGTGATCAAGTAATGAACGAAGACCTCCGCGTGATGGACACAAAACACAAGAAGATAAGGTTCCAACGGCCCTCAGAAATGGGTCCCATACTCTAACCCTATAAATACCCCCTCTCCACCAAGAGTGAGGGGATCGGAAAAATCAGGGAGAGAAGGAGAGAGAAAGATTGTGAGTGTAAGTTAGTCCTTTACAATATACAGACCTATGTAAACTCCAAAGTCACTCGACTATCCCTGTAACCATCAAGTATATAGTGAAACAACAACCCCGTGGATGTAGGCCTTAGTGCTGAACCACGTAAATCCCAGTCTTATTTACATTTCAGCACTTTATATTCGCCTAACGCTCCTTGAGTTTTACTTTTATACTTCGTTTTCTTTATCTTCCCCTGCGTAAACACCCCTCGCGATGTTATTAGATGAGGCTATGATAAACCCGAGGGTTTTGAGCCAAGGAATCAATGCAATCGTATTATCAGTGCGAGACGGTACCTAGAGTGCGAACATTGCTTGTGAACATATAGATGCCTTCGTGATTTACGTGTTCACACTAGAACCTTCTACTTGCACCACCACACACACATCGTTGTCCCAAAGCTGTTTCTTATGCACCAACATCTCTTTCCCAGCATTGGGCTTCATACGTGTTCGCTCCATCCAGCGCTGACTTCCTTTCCGTTTTTGTTTCATCTCCATCCGTCTATGGAAAGCCAACATTGGGTCTTCTTATTCCCGATCACCATCCGTCCAGTGCTGGTTTCACATATTCCTTTGATGCCGCTGGCACTCCATCGACGAACCTTACCTCTTTGGATGCCTTCTTTGCTCAATGCACTGTGCGTGTCTTAGGGTGCTCAAATCTTTTAATTCGATGTCGCAAGTAATTGGTGCTCTGATACGATATCCCGGGCTATGGGCATTCAACAACTAAGCATTTCGAATGTATATGTCAACATTTGGCATCGCACTTACAACTCATTCATAGTCATGCTCCAGCGATATGAATTGTTATGCTACCGAGTATCCATCATACTCAGCTTCCCATGACTGGCATATAAGTGGTCATCTCTCAAGGTCGTTTCTTAATTCTCATCGATCATATCTTACTGCTTAGAGCTCATCGCTCGTATATTATTGCTTGTAGCTCATTGCTCATTATCACTAAAAATTTATCCTATTTAACTTAATATATATCATTAAGTCCCTACGAAATCCATCAGTCAATTACTTGACCAAGTAGTCTTTTACGACTTTGTCAACTTAGCAGTAGTATCTATTGACTCTAATTGTTAATTTCTACGCGACATCAAATATGTTACATGGGAGCATATACTTTAGAGTTTTGGTCTGATTATATATGACAAATGCGGCGTACCAGCTCATACTCATAATAGAGAGACTAAGTCGTGATAAACATGGAGGAAAAAAAGGATAAGTGAACATGCAGTAATCAGTCTTCCCAGAAATGTAGAAAGGATTTCACCACGTTTTCTATATCTTCTCTAGTCTTCTCAAAATTTCAGTTCTTCTATTTTCAACATTTTGTCCACTTTTTACGGAAGACCAGTGTGCTACTACTAAAATAAACAGGTAACTCAACATATTCACAAATCACCTGAAAAAATATCTTGAAAATACCAAGTAATCTCTTAGCAAGATCAAAAAATCCTCATAGTAGTAGTTTACAACAAAGTTTAAGAACTTGATAACAAAAGTTCGGAGACCCCACCTACCATCACATCACCATCGTGATCTCTAACTTTTCTATGTTTTACTCCCTAAGATCAATTCTACCTCCTCTCTTTGTGATCGAATCGGCGCTCAAACGACCGTTTCTTGATTTATACGACTTCCGCACGATTTTGATCTCTCGAACTTACATAAATACTCCTACTCTCACTTTTTTTTGTTTTACAACTAAAACACCAAGATTTGGTCATTTATTATAAAAAAGAGGACTCATGTAGCTACAAGAACCATCCATTCGAAAATTATGTATGTGCTGCAAAAGGTCGTTTTCTACCTCTTCCATTCTTCATAAATTTTGTTTAGCAGTCGTGTTTTTTTGTAGTTGTAGGTTTTGTTTTGTAGCCGCGTGTTTTTGTAGTTGTTTATGATATATTCCAAGTCGAGTACTTTTTTTAATGGAATATTTGTTGGTTGGAACCACGTTGTTTACAAGATTGAGAGAGGGGGAGATAAAGGGGATAAGGTGGGTCTTGAAATTGGTCGTATATTGAATATGGGCTAACGATTATTTTACGGAATTTATGGGAGGGTAGTTTATTTTTTTATAATTCGTGACCTTTTTTACTATGGAAAGTCATGGAAATAATTGAATTGTTTTTCCATAATTATGGGGTCATTAGAGTAAGACGGATAATTTAAGGGTTATAAAAATAATTTTTTCTAAGCCTGATTCCTCGATAAGCCGTGGTTAGTAATTGTTACAACATTTGTTTCGTCGTGAAGAACTAAACTGACGAACTTGTTGGCCCCAAATAAAGGTTTTAAGGGATACTACAATCTTCAAGTTGAACTGTAGTAACTAATTTGATGAATTCTTACTACAGTTCAACTTGAAGAACTAATTGTTACTACGTTTCAGCTTTAAGGGTTATATAGAATTTGTTGGCCCAAATAAGCATTTTGCCAGTCGTATCGCAGGTCCTGACTTGGGAAATGGGGAGAATTTTTTGGCCCAAAATTCTCTGTCAAATAAGTCATTTTTTTCCGGTCTCGACTTGGGTAAAAGGGCGAAATAAATAATCTCACTATATTTTAAGAGCTTAAAGCTCAATGAAAACATAAATAAATAATTACTAAATTTCATATAAAAAAATATGTATAAATAGATCAAACTATTTTATTTGATTAAAAATGTTCGTACAGGAATTCATTTCGTTTAATAAAAATGTATCTAAAATTGATCGTCTTTTCATTCTACTTAAACCAAAAAGCATCACATCCTTATTTTTTTTGTTTAGCATGTACAACTGCCGGAATATTTTGCTCGTGTTATAGCAAGTAATTTATTACAGTAACTGGTCCTTGAAATACTTTTTTTGATGATACATTTGATACTACACTACTACTATATATCATCCTTATAAAAATGAAAACATATTTGATTTCATAATTGTTTTTTAAATGTAAAATACTAATTACAAAAAAATGTAAAATACTCTTTAAATGCAAATGAATAACTTCCATATACGAATATTTTTTTAATTGGTCCCAGAAATATGCATTTATCGATGTTCGATTTATGTATCTGCTAAATCGGGCTATGCGATCTGTCCCTGGATGGACCTATAGATCAATGTGTTAGAGCACTGCTCGGTCGAACTCGCAAGCGTTGCTATTTCAAGCTTGTTTGTCAAGTTTAGTTGATCAAAACTATATACTTGATTTCTAGTCTACTTATCGCTATGTCTCGGATTAGGATAGAAGTGTAGTTGAGCTTTAGACTTCACGGTGTTCACCAATTGAAGAAGAAGATCTACTGAAGAGCTTGGAGGAACTTCATCAACAAAAGGTATGTGGAGACTAAAACTTATCTATCACTCAGAAGCCTATTATATTCTATCTTCTAAAGAGACTAAGTAGTATAGCTATATAGACTTTTACATTATGCACAGTTGAAATTTGGAGCCGAGTTTATCTCGTTTATATATTTCTCGAAATACTGTTGGAAGTTTTTAGCTTTATCTTAAACTTCATCATCTACTTGACGAGTTTAGTTGTAGACAATTCATTTGTTGGAAAATAAATATTAAGTCAAGATGATCATGTGAAAATTACCTTGAACATCTTACATGATTTGTGTGAGACAATCATTTGATGTTAACTTGGGAACTTTCGTATTGATCGATTAATCACTTGAAAATTACTTGAAGCTAGTGGTATGTGTAATATTACCATTGTCGTCTTCTAAGGATATTTCAATGATTAAATGAAAGTTTAGAACGACTACCAATGCCTGGATATAACACAGTATGTATACTTTGTATGTGCACAGTGAGGTTCTAGTTCAGGTCCGGAACTCTTGTTTACGAACTATGTTTGCGAACGGGTTTACCTATGAAAAGGTCCTGAGCTATTGTTCGCGTACTCTGCTTGCGAACATCTAGACAAGGCTAAGTCCGTAACTGTTGTTCGCGTACTCTGGTTGCGAACGGCACAGCAATGCCAAAGTCCGGAACTGTGGTTCGCGTACTCTGTTTGCGAACACAGTTGTTAGGTTCTAAAATCGGTAAGTATGAAATGCGTACTCATGAACTCAGGTTCGTTTGCTAACTCTGTTTGCGAACTAAAGTCCCTGGAACTTTAATGAAATAAGGTATGTGAACTTGTTTTACAAACCGTGGCATTTATGTTCATAAATTGGTTTTTGTATAAGTTCTTTATACAATTACAAACCAAACCGATTTTGTTTCAAATGGTTCATATATATATATTTCTATGAGATAGTGAACATTTGAACAACTCTCTTGAAACACATTTAGATTCATTTGATTATATATCTTGATTGATTGATCACCATATTTGATCTAGAAGTGTTAGATGAATGTGGCTAAACTATAAGTGTTCATGTGGATAACTTCGGTTTACTATTATTGAGCCAACAAGGTATACACGTTTGGGTATGGTTCATCCATATATAAATATAGGTATATTTCATTTATGTGTATCAAGCTAATATCATCTAACTGTGGAGATTTATTTCTTAATTTCTAAGCAGAATTAGCTTGAATCTTAAATCAGGAGTTCATCTAACGATGAATATCAATTGCTTTGTTACTAAGCTATATTAGATTTAATTGTAAGAAACCCTGATTTGAAAGAATATATAAGGGAGAACTCTAGCATCTGGGAAACCTAATCCCGACACTCTTGTGTGTCCTAGTTGAAAACTAGAGTCGATTCTCCATTAACCTAGGGTTTTCCAAAACCATTATTAGGTTAACGACCTGAAAACTTCATTTGGGATTCGTGAAGCCAGATCCAAATATTTTTTCTGAAGTTGCATATTTTGATCTTACTTTTTCTATCATATTGATTTTTATCTTCTCTAAGATTTACTCGAGATTTATCTCCGATAGGTAAGATATAAAAAGTAATCACAACAGTTCTTCGTCTCAGACTCTTGTGATTCCGTAATAACTTCTTTTGTTAATCGGTTAGGTTACTACTAATATTTCTAGAATGCTCTTCGGGAGTATAAGACTGTATTATTAGTTGAGTTTCTTGTTCACCTTGATTTATCTAAAGACGGAAACAACAACTAGAATAGACTTATCTGTGGGAGACAAATTTGTTTATAAGTCTTCAACTTTGGGTCGTAAGAACTCTTAGTTGTGGGTGAGATCAACTAAGGGAATCACGTGCGCAGAGTATCCTGTTGGGATTCAAGAGGCGTAACGAAAGCGACTGTACCTTAATCGGTATGAGACTTGGTTAGGGCTCAACTACATTCCAGTCCAAATTTAACTTGTAGTAGGCTAGAGTCTGTAGCGTCTTAATACAGTGTGGTGTTCAAATCTGGACTAGGTCCCGTGGTTTTTCTGCATTTGCGGTTTCCTCGTTAACGAAATTTCTAGTATCTGTGTTATTTCTTTTCCGCATTATATATGTTTATATAATTGAAATATCACAGGTTGTGCGTAGTTCAATCACAGTTGATAAATCCGACCTTGTTTATTGGATAGAACTTGATTGACACTCGGAAATTGGTCTTTGGTACCATCCGAGTTATTCTCATATCAATCAGTCTCACGAATTTCTATCGACTTACTGATTGTATTGAGAAAGAGATAAAGCTCTTTGATATCTTTCTTGATTGACTCTCACTTTTAAGTTGGTGCTCTCGGAATTATATTGGAGTTTAGTCCATATAGATTGCCGAACAAAATATTGGGTGTGGTTGTTATACCCTAGCATTTTCACAAGGTTTGAAAAACGGGTCACGACTCAGGTCACGGGCGCTAGGCGTGACCGTTATAACGCGTTTTGACGAGTGTGAGCACGTTTTGGGAAAAAAATGCGTTATTTAGGGGGGAAATGCGTTTTTTCGTACGTTTTTTTTTTAGATAATGGGCGTTATAACGGTTAAATAGAAAATTTTAAAAAATATATGACATGAAATTTCTATGTAACGGTTATAACATGCATGAAAACGTTATAACGAGTCTAAGTTTTTTTTTTCTTTTTTAGTACTCTCCGTCCCTAAATAGATGACCTATCCATTTTTAAATTTTGTCCTACTAATAGAGGACCTATATCATTAAAAAATGGGTGCATAATGGTTGGTCCTTTATTGAAAATGGTTCATTTCTTGGACTCATAAAAAACCACCATTGGTTATTTTTTCCATGCACTTGCGACATGTGTGGAAACTATACAAATGGGTTTTTGATCAAATCGAAATGCTTTTATCGTAAGTATAATAAAGAAACGATGGAAAAGTCAGTTGAGTTTTCCTCTTCATGCTGCAACGTATTTTCTCAATCCTTACTACATCTTTAACCCAACAACCAATCTCACCGATAATGAAATTTTTGATCCCCAAATTTATCTTACTGAAGTTGTATCAAAAATGGTTAGTGGCCCGCAAGAACAAAATGCATGTTAGAGGTACAAAATTACTAATATTATCTTCAAATGTGTTTGATTAAGTAATTTGAATTTCTAGTAACAATTGTACTTTTCTTTGTAGGCGGGAAGCATGTGAATGATACAAGGTCAATTTGCATCACCATCAACACGTATTGTGGCTCAACATGGTGATCTTGTAAGTTGGTGGTTATCTTATGGTGTTGAGTATCCATCCGTCCAGGAGATACCAGTAAAGATATTAAGTCAAACAAATATATCATCTGGATGAGAGAGGAATTGGAGTGTGTTTGGAATAATCCACACCAAACTACGCAATCGTTACTTTCATCGATAATAAATGATCTGATGTATATTTAGTACAATTTGACGTTGGAGCAAAAAGGTAAAGCAATGCGACATGACATTGATGTTCACAACGTTCACAATCTACTGAGTGATGACAATATGCTTGACCGAATAGCGGGGGAAGACGAAACAACGGTTTTACCTCAAGAAGAATGATGGTTAAATATGCTGGAAGAGGAAGCCGTTAATAATCTAGAGCCTGTCCCTCTACCATACAACTGGCATGATGCCGAAGTTGAAATCCCATACCAAAGGTTACCGGTGAGTGACTTTGTTTATGACTTTGGTAATCTTTTTGAAGATAATACATAAGGTTATGAGAATGCGAATCCTACACATGATTCTCGTTATACTACCGATCGCTCTGACCATGGTGTTCAACATATGAACGAATGATATAATTTTAATATTGATAACAATAATGAAGTAGGTGACAATGGTGATGAAAATGAAGGAGGTTATGATGATGATACTTATGCGAACGAAGAAAAATAGTATCCCCACGACGATGACTATAATGAGAAAAGGAATCGCCGAAAGATACATGAGTAGATCGAAAAAAGGTGGCCGGCGTAGTTGGTTCGCGTAACTTTTTAAGTGATTAACACTAGTTTAATAATCTTATGCTTTTTAAATCTGAAGTTTTTAATCATGTAGTTTACTTTTCCCATATTATTTTAAAATTTTAATTCTAAGTTTTAAACTTTCAATTCAGAAAAAGAACAAAAACTCAACAAAAAAAAATGGTAAGATTACATAATTATAATGTGCGTGACAACGGGAAAATAGTTCTAAAAAACGCAGTTAAAATGTTATTTAGAAAAATAAAACGTTTAAACTAATTTTAGAAAAACAGTTATAACCTATGTGAAAACTGAAAAACAGTCCTAAAAAACTATCGTTATTTCCTATTTGTCAGCATTATAAAGGCACGGAGTTCGGGAACCCTCACAACCGCGGTATATGGGTGTGATCGTTTTAACTGCCACTCTTTCGATAAAAACAGGTGTTTTTCAAACCTTGTTATAGATTAAAAACTACATAGAAACCGCTTAAACCTTGCTATGGATTGATCACGACCACGGTAATTCCTCATGGACCATATTGAAAACTACATAGAAACCGCTTCTCTCACGCACATAAAGGGTGGGCCCCGCCCTTTGGGATTAGAAGGAGACCACTTTTGAGGCCCATAATAAAAAACCATGTGAACGGTTTCTACGTGTTTGTTTCCCACTGTGCATGAAGAATTTTTGATTAAACAAACTATTATTGGGTAGAGGCTAATCAGATATAGGTGCCGTTGGGTTGCCTACATACTCTCTCTATATATATTCTCATTCGTCATCATTTAGTAGTGTTTTACATTTGTGGGGTTTTTCTGGGAAAGAGGAAAATGGGTTTGCTCTCAAATAGAGTGGAGAGAAGCCAGATTAAACCAGGAGATCATATCTACAGTTGGAGAGTTCTCTACACCTATTCCCATCACGGTTTAATCACTCAAGCCTTTCTCTCCCTCTCAGTTTGTTTATTTTAATTTACTCTTTCTCATTTAATCAATATCAATGCTGCTTGTTTAAATTCTGACACATTCATAATCATTCAATGTGGGGTTTTCCTTGATAACAGATTTTTCTTACTTAATGCTGTATTTGGTTTGTTAATGAAATTATGAATGCGTTATTGTACAATTGAAGTTTTGTGTTTCACTGTAATTAGATAGCATAATTGGATAGTTATAATCAGATATGCTTGATAATGTTAATTAAAGTTTATTTGGATGTGTGACATAAACGCTTGCTTTGTTTGGAAAATGAAGGAAGGATGGAATAATTCTGACTTGATTTTCATGTAAGCCAATGCATGTTTATTCCTTGATTAAGGTTTCATAGTAGTCTAAGAAATCAAAGTTGTAGTCAAAAGACGTTCAAGTATCTGAAATTCTGGGGTACTTTGTTCAAGATTAGGGAATTCTTTTGCTACGTTTTTAGAATCTGTAAAATCTAGATTCTGGGAAAAGAAGTTACTTGGCAATCTCAAAATATGTGTCAGCATTTTTTAGAATTTTGGTAATTTCTTGCTTATCGCCTTTCTCGGTGTTGCACTTTGGTTGGAAATGTAGGGAGTTGCTTCAAGTTAGTGTTGCTTCTAAATTTTGGGCCACTCAGTCGTATCCTGGATTTTGAACAACTTTCTGTTTTCTTAGTGAATCAGATTAGAGTTTCATGTACCTTAAAGCTTTATGCATTTGAGCTTAGGTTGATTTGTCTTCCTTCTGAATAGTCTATTTCATGAATATTTTATAGTTCCATCATAGACCACGGTACCAATAGTTTAAGAAGGTAGCCGTAGTTCAGGGTAGTATTGGTGGCTGTGTTGATGCTGGAAGGTATGGGGTGCCTCTAAAGATGATAGAATAATTAAGGTCTTAACCATAATTTGCAGGAACCATCATGAGAACCTTCTCGATTTATTGTAGAGGTAGATAAAAAAACTATTATGAGGATATGAAGGTACTGTAGATCTAATCATGGAAGGTGATATTGGTGACATAGTCCTGAATCTGGTGAATATAGCTTTCAGCATGTTTGCCATTATTATTACCTCAACCAGATTTCAGGAAGAACTTTAGTTGTAGTTCATATCAACCAATTTTGGCCCAACGAAAAAGATTCCAGGAGCTGCTCCAAGCATGATTGCTTTCGTGTGACTACATTTTATGTGAGCATGCAGAAGTTAAAAAGCCCATGTAGCAAGAAAAATAGAATGTCTTACATGATATGCCGAAGTGTCAAGCAACCAAACCATGATACCCTGATATATCTTGTCCATACTTCTGTGAGTACTACCATTCATGTTAAACATCCTGTAAGAAGAAGATGATGTTGCATATAGTCAACTCGTTTTAGTTCTAATAGTGAGCTTCTTCCCCAATCACGCACATTATATCTCTAGTTTTAACAGTGAGCTTCTTCCCCAATCACGCGCATTGTATTTCTCTCTTCTCCTCTAAAATTTCTGGTTACTTAATTTGCCATCAAAATTCTAACTGCTTCCATATTTAAACAATGCAGGAATCTATGTTGGAGGAAACAAAGTGGTTCACTTTAAACCAAAAGAGAAAACAGGTTCCAGCATGGATAATTCTCTCACCTCCTCTGGTTCAAGTCCAAGACTCCCATCAACCTGTCCAACCTTCCCTGATTGTGGATTCAAACAAATCAATAGTGGTGTTGTTCTCTCTTGCTTAGATTGCTTCCTCAATAATGGACATTTATACTGTTTCGAATACGAAGTTGCTCCATCAATATTCCTCAGCAGACTACGAGGTGGCACATGCACTACTGCAGCATCAGATGCACAAGCAACAGTAGTTCACAGGGCAATGTATCTGCTCCAAAATGGTTTTGGGAACTACGATGTATTTCAAAACAATTGTGAAGATTTTGCTCTTTATTGCAAAACGGGTCTTCTAATCCTTGATGAATCGGGTGTTGGAAGGAGCGGACAAGCTTCTTCTCTTATTGGTGCTCCATTGGCTGCTCTTCTTTCTTCTCCACTGAAATTGTTAATTCCAGGCCCTGTCGGGGTTGCTACAGTAACAGCTGGAATGTATTGTATGAGCAGGTACGCAACTGATATAGGTGTGCGAACTGACGTTATCAAGGTAGCGGTTGAAGACATGGCTGTAAATCTTGGTTGGGCTTGTGGCAAAGTAGCCGAGGAGGAATCACAGGCTCGGGATAGAAGATAGTAACAGTCAGTTTGGTTTGTTGCTGCAATAAAATCAATTGTGTGGAGCTCTACCTCAAGCTAGGGAATCACCCTTCATCTATGGTGTGTATTTAGTGACTTGACTGTGTAGTTAATGACTTGACTTATTTGGAGAATGTCATCAACGGTGCAAAATATGGCTGATCTTGGTTCCACAACTTATATGTTGTTGTAAGCGAAACTGGACGACATCAATCTGTTAACCGCTCTCCAAATATTAATTTGTTTCTGAAACATTTGTTCCCGACTGATTCAGAACTATGTCTACTCGATATCAATGGAATAGAGTAAGCACTATTCCAGTAAGAACATCTCTAGCTAAGGAAGTCGTAGAAATTGTTGGATCGTCCTTTTCTAATTAAGTCAGCAGGAAAATAACTTGTTGCGGCATGCCCAAGTGGCCTTTAGATCTTCGCATTTATCCCAACTGGAATCGGATTGTCAACTAGTGGGTAAAAAGCTTCAATGTAGTCTGTGCGAACAAGCTTTGTCTGCAGCATATCACGGTTGAATTCAGTAACACTAGCAAGAAACTCAACAGTTGTATCTCTTCGTCTTTTCCGCCCTGATTTAGTTCAGAAACAAAGGTTACAACACATGGTAATAACTGGCATTATAATTTCTGGTTTCCACCCATTATGTTACCGTAGTAAGAAATACATGGTATATGGTCGGTCCGTAAGCTTTACCAGTAACACCTTTGTCTAGGCAACCTCTATTTTATCACCCATCATATCATTTAGTTGAAAAACGGAAGCTCCATGCTTCAAACTAGAGATGCCGAACAGAAACCACCAAACCCTACTACATGTGAGAATCTATTTCTCTACAGTGATATTTTCGGGAGTACCCAAAGTTATTACCGTTGTACGGTAGAAAACCAGTGATATCCTCGATTTAAAAATGTTCCAACAATATTACTATAGGTTTTCCCGTAAATCTGTAATTACAAAATTTAACCAAGTTGGGACCAAAATACTGAGTTTAATTATCCATCCTACTTATACAATTCTCAGTGTCCAAGGTATTAAAAATTTTGAGCTGTCTTCTTGACCATCGCTGGTACAATATCACAAAGCTATTCTACCCGGATGAAGGTAATGGCCAAGTATCTCCGACGTACAGAATACTTCAGTCACAGCCTGGCAATATCAGGTCAGTGGGTTACATATCATTTTAAGAAAAACAGCAACAGTTGACTTTCTCAGTGCCAATAAGACAGCATCGTGTAGGCTCCGAAGATAGCCAATATCAGTAGCAACACCATAATGCTTTTCAAACCTTCCTAGCCATCATACTCTACCGCAGTAGTTTTTGCTAAGAAGAACAAAATTTCGTCCACAAGGTAATGGGTATAGCCCGATCTTGTACCATGCCCAAGGCTCTAGGCTGAGTAGCAGGAGCAACTTTTAATTGGCAAAAAAGCCCAAACGAAGCATTCGGTAAGCTCTTGCTCAGTTATCTGCAGATGCTGAAGAGCCATCATACCAAATTACTACAGTGACGACATGAAAAAATTGTTACATTTATACCACGGTAGGTGTCACACCTTCAAACACCCCAGATAATTTTCTGCGAAAGTGTAACCCATCAGCACAGTGGTTCTGTGAATAAAGCTTCACCCACCTGCACTTCAACCTTATAAGTTTGCACCAATGCAAACAGCCAACTCTTCAGGTCAACAGCGGAAGTCTTTACAGCCTTCTTTCACTTCTCTAAACTTCTCAAATGCACCCCATAATGCATTCAAACTTTGTCATACTTTGCTAACAACAATCAGCCAACCAAGAACACTTAGAACATGACACAGTCAGCTCTTTTTATTGCATCAAAGGGAAGAAATACAAAACTTGCCACTTAGGGACTTACACAAACTTGTTCACCTTGAACCAAGCCTTAGTCTTACAAAAACTCTCATATTTTGAGTCTCTCACTCACATATGCAAGCCTACCGAATTTTCCATGCCTTAGGATTATTTATACAACAGCTTTTGTTGGCCCAACCGTGCACAACCGTTGCACACGCATGAAACATCCATCTGTCCCATGGAGCAGTTCTGTAACCGCCAACAACTGTGCTAACTGGCCAGTTCTTCTCCAACTCGCGCCAATCATCCAACACCTGTTCTATTGCAGTTAGGAACCTTCTCCCACGCTTATAAACTCCATTTATAACCCTTCTTCTTTGTCTCGCGTGTTTGGCATGCTTGTGAAGCTCGTAACCAACTCCTAACCGTCACTTGAGATGTATTGCACAACTGTTGCGCTTTACTGAATTTAGCATTGATCCTTTACTCAGCCGCCTTGCCCTGCCAACTTCTTGCTCTAAGATAATGCGCGGACCATTCTAGTGCTTTAATCATCAAGGACAATTCCTTAAACTCATTCTAGTTACTCATGGCGTCATATGCTTCACTTAGCCAATTTTGCTTGACAATAGAAATGCAACACTTGCATTACTAGCTTGTTTGCATTGTCCAAGATTTTTCCTTCCTTGAACTAATGCCATAGACCAACTCTTGGCCTCTCCTATCTTCTTGCATCATCCTTGAGTTTGGTACAACTCAATTCCACGAATATACCTTAATGCCAACATTGCATGTTGCGTGTTGCACCTTGCCACTTTGGCTTTGTCTTGCCTTTTCTTTAATGAATCCTTATTGTGTAGTCCAATAAGCTTCATTACTTAGCCAAATATCTTTACAGTGTAGTGCTACATGAAAAAGTGGGGGTACAACAACCACACCAAATATTTCGCTTAGCAATCTGTATGGACAAACTCCAATATACTTTCTAGAGAATCAACTAGACAGTCAGACTCAATCTAGATAAAAAGTATATCAAAGAGTTTATATCTCAATCTCTCGATTTGATATATACTCAAGCAAATAGAAATCTGCGAGTCTTTATCAAATACTAGAGAGATAACTTGGATGGTACCAAAGACCAATATCCAAGTGTCAATCAATTTAAATCAACAACCAAAAGGTCGGATATTCTAATTGATTGATCAACGCGCAACTGTGATATTTCAATTATATAACAAAATATAATGCGGAAAAGAAATAACACAGACACCAGAATTTTGTTAACGAGGAAACCGCAATGCAGAAAAACCCCGGGACCTAGTCCAGATTGAACACACACTGTATTAAGCCGCTAAAGACACTAGCCTACTCCAAATTAACTTCGGTCTGGACTGTAGTTGAACCCCAATCAATCTCACATTGGTCCAAGGTACAATTATGCTCCTACGTCTCTGATCGCAGCAGGATGCTACGTACTTGATTCCCTTAGCTGATCTCACCCACAACTAAGAGTTGCTACGACCCAAAGTCGAAGACTTTAATAAACAAATCTATATCACACAGAAAAGTTTACGGTAATAGATAAATACCTCTCCCACGAATATACCTACGAGTTTTGTTCCGTCTTTTGATAAATCAAGGTGAACAAGAACCGATTTATAACCCAGACCTATATTCCCGAAGAACAACCTAGTATTATCAATCACCTCACAATAATCTTAATCGACGCAGCGAAAAAAGATATTGCGGAATTACAAACGATGAGACGAAGTGTTTGTGATTACTTTTATATCTTGCCTATAGGAGATATCAATCTCAAGCCAATTATTACAATTGTACTCATACGATAGAAACAACAAGATCAGATCACACAACTACAAGAAAGTAGTATCGATCTGGATTCACAATCCGAATGAAGTCTTTAAGTCGTTAACCTGGTTTAGAAGAAGAAACCAAAGGTTAAAAGAGAATCGACTCTAGCTTAGCACAACTAGTATCACACAGAAGGTGTGGGGATTAGGTTTCCCAGTTGCTAGAGTTCTCCTTTATATAGTCTTTCAAATCAGCGTTTGCAATCAATGTTAGCTTGGTAACAAAGCATTCAATATTCACCATTAGATGAAAACCTGATTAGATTCAAGATAATATCTTTCAACTGTTAGATCGAAAACTAGCTTGTTACACACAAATGAAATACACGTTTCTAGGCTTGTGTAACCGTACCCAAACTTGTACATTTTTTGGTTCAACAATAGTTAACCAAATGGTTAGACATATGATCACTTTCATATAAACCATATTCTTCTTTACCATAACTAGTTCAAGTGACTCAAATGAACTAGTTAGGGAGTTGTTCAATTGCAAGGAAACCTTATGTAACTACATAAGACACAATCGAAGCAAAAACGATTTGATTCACTCGAATCGGTTCATGAACTATATAGCCACGGTTTGCAATTTGCATTCCTTAGTTTATATAAGAATAGGTTCACAAACATATTTTTTAGATATAACCCACTCAAGTTCGCGGAATTAATTTCCCGGACGGAGTTCACAAACTCCAGCAGAATTTCTCGGGTCGAGAACTTCCGCCAGTTCGCGGACTTAGCTAACGCCACTATTCCGTATCTCTTGATCAACAAAGTTCGCAAACTTCGGTTCAAGGAATAAGGACTTATACATATATGTGTTTCCACAACAATGCTTATATCCTCCAATGGTTATATAATCTAATCTCTCATTTCAATCATTGAAACATTCTTAGAGGATGTTGATATTCTATAGTTGTTATTCACAAACTATTTTTCGTCAAAGTAAGCAATTTTCAAAGTGATTGAAACTTGTCATGACTTTCGTCACTAGATAAAGATGAACTTGGCTAAAGCGAAAGCTTACAAACACATATTTCGAGCTCAACTACACTTTCTATCCTAGTCCGAGACCTTAGCTATAGTAGACTAAAAATTAAGACTTATAGTTTTGATCACTAACATTGACAAACATGCTTGAGATAGCAACGCATGCGAGTTCGACCGAGCAATGCTCTAACAATCTCCCCCTTTGTCAATTTTAGTGACAAAACTATCAATACATATGGAATACAAAAAATAAGTAAATTAACTTTTGTAGCTCCTATTCCATACCCTAATGTTCAACATTACTTGAAATATTCGTCACTTCCAAGTACTCCAATGATCCCAAAAGTTGTAAGTTCAGCATCATCGTTGTTGAAAATCCGTAGCTATAACAACGAGAAACCAAGAGTTCTCAATCATTGCTATACAGTGTCATAGTATCATTACACATCGTCAAAGTTCAATTGTATAACAACTTCAACAACAATACTATGGTGATATGTATTACTCCCCCTTAGTCAATACTTCATCTCACATGGAAACCACTCCCCCTTACATAATGATCCGAAAACCATATGTATTTGTAGTGTGAACTACATATCAATTCTCCCCCTTTATGTCAATAAAATTGGCAAAGGTACAAGAACGGGATCCTAATGAAATTTTTGAAAGAGACATTTCATGACCAAAAGAAAGAAACACATATCATCTTATTTAGATGCAATCATAAAGCCAAAGCTAAATGCATTCATCAAGGAGTTTATAAAGATACAAGATAACCCCTATAATATTCCACAGCCGCACTCCCCACAAAGATTTGGCAATTAAGCACAAGTTCAATTAAGAACTCTCCCCCATAATATGTCATTCCCGAAAGAACAACAAGAGCGACCTTAATTTCGAAAGAAAAGAAGGATTTCTTTGGACATAAAAAATCACATACAAGTATGAATTTGAATCCAAAATACTCAATTAAATTAACCACAAGATAACCCATGATTAATTTAATCGAAAATGCTCAACATAAGTGAACTTATGGAGACTCAAAAAAATATATATAATTAGATTAATCACAAGAGAACCCATAATTAATCTAATCGAAATACACAACCAAACTAATCACAGAAGTAATCAATTTAATTGGTCATGCTCGTCATAAGAAAACTTACGGAGCAACAACTAAATAACCAAACAAGATGATTAATTTAGTTGAATATGCTCGACATAAAGTACCTCAAGGAACAACAACTAAGATAATCATAAAAGTAATCAACTTGGCCGTTTAGTGCTCAACATAAAACACCTTACGGAGCCTCACAGTAATACATAAAAATATGGATAAGGGAAGATCAATACTGCGGAATACACAAGGATTCATTCTATTTTCCATCACTATTCGCATAACGACATTCAATAGACATAATCCTTGCAAACAAAAGATTTTAACCTATCTTCCATCAATAATTGACATAATAGGCTTAACTTTTGTATTTTTCAAAAGTCTATTCATTCTTTTATCAATACATGCATATCGACATACGAAAGATTTTACTTTTGACAAGGTATGGGACAATCATAGTTCACGGACGTAAACACACATATCCCATAACAATATTGCAATATATAAAACCATAAAAATTAATACTGCAAAAATCATCTTCCAAACAAATTTAGAATTTAAACCAATAAATCTAAAAACATGAAGATGAAAACGTTAGACATAGCTACGTGTAATCACAATAATGGCTATTCCAAACTCTAGTTATTCTTCTAAACAAAACAAGAAAACAGAATTCTTATCCGAAGACTTACTAGTCGTTGTATATCTTTCTCAGAGCCTCTACAGATAATTCCTTCTCATTATTGAAAAACCCATTGATTATGGGATCGTTCAATTCCTCCAAGTCTTCAGAAATATCCATCAACTCACTAAGTTTTCTCTTTAGCTCACGCAAGGTGTTCTTTGAAAGAGACAACATTTGTTCATAGTGAGCTATCTCTTCTAAATAAGAAACAATTTGAGATTTTAAATTGTTTCTTCTGTTGATGAAGTCTTTCACCAAACCCCTGAAGTTATCATCAAGCTGATAAAAAGACAAGAGGTAGTTAGAGGAAGAACCTTCTCCATAATCTGTAGTCTTCACTTTCTTCACCCTTGAGGAAGAGATTCCCTTACAAAGATAAACATTGATTGCTTCTACTGCATCTCTGCTTGTGATGCCTCTAGTTACAGGAGCCATGAAACTGTATCTTTTAGGGGAAAAAAAGAAAGTCTACAAATGAAATAAATAGACTTGTGAGTGTCTAAACCCTAGAAGAACAAGTCTTCCACAGTTTAGAGAATAAATATCTATATTGTTAGCAGACTATTTTCTTAACAACAATAAATACACTACTTGAGCCTCAAAGACGCAGAACCCCATTTTCTCAAGTTAAAGATGAGGATGCAAACGTCTCTAGAATTATATAGAGACGTTGTGAGCCAAACTCTCCCCTTGTTTACCACATAGTGATTTACTAAGGTTTGTCGTGTAAACAGAATTCCTACCTCTTTTGATTCTGGAAACACTGGTTTTATGGGAGCCAGATGATTATCCAGACTCATCTTTTGCATGTTCTTCTGCAGTTTAGAGAGATTCTTATTACTCCTTCTGAATCTCCAGCACATACTTTGAAAATGATTTGCATGTCCACAAAACGAGCAGATCAAGGCTCCTTTGTGGTGCCTTATGTTTAACACAATAGTCAACCTTTATTTTTTCCTGATCAATAGAAGCAACGGGGTTGACAATGCCTGCACACTTGCTTTTAAATCCCAAACCATTAGTGTTTCCAAAGGACTTCTAGCCAAATAACATTGCTGAGATTTTGTCAGAGCTTCCAGACAATCTTTGTAGATGATCCTTAAGAGTATTAATCTATTTCTCCTTTAGAGCAATGGTTCTGGTGAATTTATCATTAAGACAGTCTATCTCAAGATTTTTCACCTGGATTAATGAATCTAGTTTCTTCAATAAAGCTTTTAATTGAAGATTTTCTTGAAGAACCTCTTTATTCAAGAATTCGAAAATCTCTGTGTCAGACTCAAACTCTGAATCAGAACTTGAGTATGTGGATGTTTCTGCTGTAAGAGCTGAGGGTTCATCACATCCATCAATCGTATTCAAACGGTTGACACTAAGAGATCTTTCTTTCACGGAATCATTAGAAGTGAAGGCCGACAAAAGATGTTTGTCACGTCTAATGCTTCTTTTTACAAATTCTTTGATCTTTTTTGTTATCAATGGTTTTTCAAGCCAGATACCATCTGAACAACATTCATCATCTCAAGACAAGGTAGAGGATTTACTTGTGTAGGAAATATCATTGAATGCAACAGTTTGAACAGAAGTTTGATCAGGAATTCTTATTTTTCCAAAAGAAATATTTTCGGAAAGAGTGTTGAGGTTATTTCCTCCATCGATGGTATACTTCTTAAAAGCGTATCTGTTGACTTCAAAAGTAGTTTCTAAGATATCTCAGGCATCTTTAGACTTAGTGCAAGTAGACACATAGTGCTGAAGGTCTAGGGTAATGGCTTGTCTGATAGCATTTAAGCTTTCAGAATTTTGCTTTGCCGCAAGGATTTCTTCTGGACTATAACTACCAACATCCTTAGGTATAGATACATCGCCTTCTGTATTAACCGGAGGATTATATCCATTAATAACATGTACCCACATTCGAAAACCACGAGCTTGAAGAAAAACGCGCATAACAACTTTCCACCATGGGTAGTTTGAACCATCGAAGACTGGCGGTACGTTAATTGAGATATCACATCTGTCCATAGAGTCAGGTCGCTACAAACACAGACTTGTAAGGTCTTAAATGTGTTTGTCTGCTCTGATACCAATTGAAAAATTGGGGGTACAACAACCACACCAAATATTTCGCTTAGCAATCTGTATGGACAAACTCCAATATACTTTCTAGAGAATCAACTAGACAGTCACACTCAATCTAGATAAAAAGTATATCAAAGAGTTTATATCTCAATCTCTCGATTTGATATATACTCAAGCAAATAGAAATCTGTGATTCATTATCAAATATTAGAGAGATAACTTGGATGGTACCAAAGACCAATATCCAAGTGTCAATCAATTGAAATCAACAACCAAAAGGTCAGATATTCTAATTGATTGATTAACGCACAACCTGTGATATTTCAATTATATAACAAAATATAATGTGGAAAAGAAATAACACAGACGCCAAAATTTCGTTAACGAGGAAACCGCAAATGCAGAAAAACCCCAGGACCTAGTCCAGATTGAACACACAATGTATTAAGCCGCTATAGACACTAGCCTACTCCAAATTAACTTCGGTCTGGACTGTAGTTGAACCCCAATCAATCTCACACTGATCCAAGGTACAGTTATGCTCCTACGTATCTGATCCTAGCAAGATTCTACGTACTTGATTCCCTTAGATGATCTCACCCACAACTAAGAGTTTCTACGACCCAAATTCGAAGACTTTAATATACAAATCTATATCACAAGGAAAAGTCTACGGTAATAGATAAATCCGTCTCCCACGAATATACCTATGAGTTTTGTTCCGTCTTTTGATAAATCAAGGTGAACATGAAGCAATTGATAACCCGGACTTATATTCCCGAAGAACAACCTAGTATTATCAATCACCTCATAATAATCTTAATCGACGCAGCGAAAAAAGATATTGCGGAATCACAAACGATGAGATGAAGTGTTTGTGATTACTTTTATATCTTGCATATCGGATATATCAATCTCAAGCCAATTATTACAATTGTACTCGTACGATAGAAACAACAAGATCAGATCACACAACTACAAGAAAGTAGTATCGGTTTGGCTTCACAATCCGAATGAAGTCTTTAAGTAGTTAACCTGGTTTAGAAGAAGAAACCAAAGGTCAAAGGAGAATCAACTCTAGATTAGCACAACTAGTATCACACAGAAGGTGTGGGGATTAGGTTTCCCAGTTGCTAGAGTTCTCCCTTATATAGTCTTTCAAATCGGGGTTTGCAATCAATGTTAGCTTAGTAACAAAGCATTCAATATTCACCGTTAGATGAAAACCTGATTAGATTCAAGCTAATATCTTTCAACCGTTAGATCGAAAACTAGCTTGTTACACTCAAATGAAATGCACGTTTCTAGGCTTTTGTAACCGTACCCAAACTTGTACATTTGTTGGTTCAACAATGTAACCAAATGGTTATCCATATGATCACTTTCATATCAACCATATTCTTATTTACCATAACTAGTTCAAGTGACTCAAATGAACTAGTTAGAGAGTTGTTCAATTGCAAGAAAACCTTGTGTAACTACACAAGACACAATCGAAGCAAAAATGACTTGATTCACTCGAATCGGTTCATGAACTATATATCCACGGTTTGCAATTTGCATTCCTTAGTTTATATAAGAATAATTCACAAACATCGTTTTCAGATATAACCTACTCAAGTTCGCGGACTTAGCTCAAGCCACTATTCTGTATCTCTTGATCAACAAAGTTCGCAAACTTCGGTTCAAGGAATAAGGACTTATACATATATATGTTTCCACAACAATGCTTATATCCTCCAATGGTTATGTAATCTAAAATTTCATTTCAATCATTGAAACATTCTTAGAGGACGTTGATATTCTATAGTTGTTATTCACAAACTATTTTTCGTCAAAGTAAGCAATTTTCAAAGTGATTCAAACTTGTCATGACTTTCATCACTAGATAAAGATGAACTTGGCTGAAGCGAAAGCTTACAAACACATATTTCGAGAAATAGATAGGAGAGATAAACTCTTCTCGAAATAGCAAATGTGTATAATCTAAGTCTATATAGCAAAACGACTTTTGTCTCAAGATAGGAGATAAATAGACTTTTGAGTGATAGGTAAGTTCAAGTATCCACATACCTTTTAGTCGATGAAGATCCACCGGTTCCTTGAATAGTCCTTCGTCTTGTATGATGATTTCCGTGGAGTTATTGAGCTCAACTACACTTTCTATCCTAGTCCGAGACCTTAGCTATAGTAGACTAGAAATCAAGACTTATAGTTTTGATCACTAACATTGACAAACATGCTTGAGATAGCAACGCATGCGAGTTCGACCGAGCAATGCTCTAACACTACCTTTGCGCTTCACTAGCCCTGCAGGGTGCCACTATCTTAGTGCTTGACGGTCTATACAGTATATACCGCTATTATGGCTTCGTAATGCGCCATTACGGCGGAGCACTAACTTGGCCTGCAAAACTGTAACGCGCAATCATTGTGCGACACTTGTTATCCATGTCATAGACCTCCCCCACCTAATCCGTTCAACGTCCTCATTGAACGCGACCAAGTATAAACACTATACTTGTCTTAACCTCGTTATTTGCACTTTCAGAACCTTTTTCTGAAATTCAGCAACCATTGCTGGCCTGTGCAATATACTCTCTGCCAAATTTCATGTCATAGCATCAGCATCACTTAGCTTTACTACTTTGTCATTGACCTCATATACTTGAGCCACTTCTCGGCGTCGTGCACTACACTTACACGGCTACTCAAATCATGCATCAACACCCAAATGCAACCTGGGATTCTTGTTAGACAACTCTCTTTAGGCCTGAATTTCGCCTTGAATCATTTACGCCTAAGTGTACGCACAGAATGATTCTTCTTCTACTGATCACATCGATCACTTCCATAGTCTTTCGCCTCCCGACTTTGCCTTTTGCATGCTAACTCAACATGACAAGGACTTATGAACGACTTAACTTCATTTTCAATAAGTTTTTCCGGCACCTTCCTTGAACTATAGTTCTCCATGCCCTCATTAAGCACATCATAAAGTGAACAAGGGTTCTCTTCGCATGGGACACCAGAATTTAACACTTCATGCCTCGCCAAACTCTGATTATGCAAGCATCATCCAAGAACTCATTTCTCTGAATGTGTCCACTAAGTATAAAATCTTCATACTTATGCCATTTTGCATACCCGAACTGGAATGGCAAGTTTTCTTTGCCTAACTCGCTAAACCAAAACTATTGAGTTTCACAGCCCATCTACGCAACTGTGACTAACTATCTTTTGGACATAACATAGCTAACCCGTTAGTTGTCCATGCACCATGCCTTCAAAGCCAATATGTCTCCAAATACTTCTTTGAACTGCATCGCTTGTTGCCTGGAAAGTGTGTGTCTTTCGCCAAGGACATGAGTTCTACCCAACTCATGCTTGCTGATGAAATGATTTTCTATATTTTTGCATTGCTTGCACTGTCGCCGCCCATCTGTCGTCGTGCCATTTCCCAATCCCTAATCAGCAACATCATTTTTGCATCAACTAGGATCTCTGTCTTATGCTTTGCTTATTAGCTTTCAACTTGTCTTGCTATTGCATACGTTAGGCTAAGTATGCTACTGTAGCATCTCCCCATGAACTATCTTTATATCGTAAATAAAGAGGCAAGACTTTATAAACGAAAACACCTTCATTCATTACTTCTCTTACATAATAATAACATGTACCATTACATGATTGATCCACCGATCACTTTTGTAAAGCTAAAACTTCATTAACAAAGCAACTTGCTTACACCAAAGCAAAGTATATACAAACTTGAAGACTCAAATAAAAGTCTGTACAAACCAAACTCTACACAGAGAGTTTGCAACAACCAACAACTAAAGCAACATAAAACAAGGCCATAAACACTCTTGTTTTTGCGTCAAAGTGTCGCCACTGGAGACAGCAACACTTACTCTTGTTCTTAGCTTAGTTTATTTTGTCAAAATGAGCGACCACTTCGCTGCGAGGCCTCTTCCTCGAAATTTCACTTCGGTCTTCACGAGTCTTGCTAGAATGACTCCCATAGTCATCCCCAACTGATGCATTAAGTTACGCCTTGAGTGGACAACTTCTAGCGAAGTGTAAACCTTTCCAAATGAAACATCCCCTATATTTCCGGGATGAAGGGAATAATTCATCTTCCTTTGGCTCATGCTTACGCTTACTGCCTACAGATTTTTCCTTTCCTTTGGCCTTACCTTCACAGCTTTGCACATCTTCGGTTGTTTTGAAACTGGTAAGATCTCTTACCGCCTGAATAGCCATCTGGATACTCTGGATTTTGCGCTTCTTGAGTTCAACAATCACACTCGAACTCGCGCCATCTAGAAATTGGAACATCTGATCTTTATCACTCATGCCACGTACTTCTTGCACCAATGCAAGGAAGTTTTCAGCATAAGCCTGTGGTGTACCCGTCATCTTTAGCCTACGCAAACTGTCTCTTGCGTACCAAGCACCATTGCTTGGCCATAACTGACATCTCAGTCCATCTTTCATATCATTCCATGACATAGGATTGGCATAACCAACAGCTTCATCTTCTTGCAGTATAGTTCTCCACCAAACCTTTGCATCACCACCAAGGTAATTGCCTGCGAGAGTTACCTTTTGTCCTTCCCCAGTTCTATTCTCCTCAAAGTATGCCTCAACGTCATACAAGAAATTCTCAATTTCTCTAGCATTTCTGGAACCTGTGTAAACTCTTGGCTCGGAAACTTGATTTGAGCTTTCTCCATGCACGTTCGCCCCTACAAACATGTCGTTACTGATTAACCCACAAATGCTTGTCACTTCCTCTGACATTTGCTCCGCATGGTTTGTTAATATGGTCTTTATGTCACTGAATTTCACCTTTAATTCAGTCACTTCAGCATTGGTTTCGCAATTCAAAAATGTTGCATCAGACACCTTGTCTTCCACTGCACCTACCCTTTCATCGAATTCTTTGAACCAATCTGTCGCCCTTCCTTCAAGTAAATCTAGCCTGCCATTTTCTTCATAAACAAGAGGATTTTCAAGGCCATCACAGCCCATGTCTATGGTTAGATCACCAAGATCACCATACTTCTCAAGCTGATCAAACGTACCCGGTAGTTCTTCGTCGATCATCATGCCATTAGAACTCATTTCTAATGCAAAACTTTGAAAATAATGCGCCACTTACTTGCTCACAGGAAAATAGCTTAAGAGAGAAAGAAGCACCAGCGTATTATCCAACAAATACACTCAAACTGTGTACCAAACACAGCCCTGATACCCGAATTGTCACACCTTCAAACACCCCAGATAATTTTCTGCGAAAGTGTAACCCGACAGCACAGTGGTTCTGTGAATAAAGCTTCACCCACCTGCACTTCAGCCTTATAAGTTTGCGCCAATGCAAACAACCAACTCTTTAGGTCAACAGCGGAAGTCTTTACATCCTTTTTTCACTTCTCTAAACTTCTCAAATGCACCCCATAATGCATTCAAACTTTTCCATACTTTGCTAACAACAATCAGCCAACGAAGAACACTTAGAACATGGCACAATCAACTCTTTTTATTGCATCAAAGGGAAGAAATACAAAACTTGCCCATTTAGGGACTTACACAGACTTGTACACCTTGAACCAAGCCTTAGCCTTACAAAAACTCTCATATTTTGAGTCTCTCACTCACATATGCAAGTCTGTCGAATTTCCCATGCTTAGGACTATTTAAACAGCAGCTTTACTTTTTTCAATCATCCAACGCATGTTCTATTGCAGTTAGGAACCTTCTCCCACGCTATAAACTCCCTTTATAACCGTTCTTATTTGTCTCGCGTGTTTGGCATGCTTGTGAAGCTCGTAACCAACTCCTAACCGTCACTTGAGCTGTATTGCATAACTGTTGTGCTTTACTGAATTTATCCTTGATCCTTTGCTCAGCCGCCTTGGCCCTGCCAACTTCTTGCTCTAAGCTAATGCACAGACCATTCTTGTCCTTTAATCATCAAGGCCAATTCCTTAAATTCATTCTAGTTACTCATGACGTCATTTGCTTCACTTAGCCAATTTTGCTTGACAATAGCAATGCAACTCTTGCATTACTAGCTTGTTTGCATTGTCCAAGCTTTGTCCTGCCTTGAACTAATGTCATAGACCAACTCTTGGCATATTCTATCTTCTTGCATCATCCTTGAGTTTGGGCCAACTCAATTTCACGGATATGCCTTAATGCCAACATCCATGTTGCACCTTGCTACTTTGGCTTTGTCTTGCCTTTCCTTCAATGAAGCCTTATTGTGTCGGCCAATAAGCTTCATTACTTAGCCAAATATCTTTACAGTGTAGTGCTACCATTGTGCTTCACTGGACCTGCAGGATGCCACTATCTTAGTGCTTGACGGTCCATACAATATACCGCTATTATGGCTTCGTAATGCGCCATTACGGCGGAGCACTGACTTGGCCTGCAACACTGTAACGCGCAATCATTATACGACACTTGTTAGCCATGTCACAGTAGGAGTATACCATTGCAGGTGAAGTTCTTGCACAGCTGTAAAAAAAAAAAAAAAAAAAAAAGAGGTTACCTGCAGATAATGATGAACCATAATACTAAATTACTACACAATGACACGGTAAGAGTACGCAGTTGTAGGTGCTCTTACATTTACAGAAGTGATAACAATGGATGCGAACTGCCAAGGGGCTATTCTATTGCCGAATGCAGGAGGGGATTAATTCAGTAATTTTCCTTTAATTCTGTAATACATCGACTTCGCTTAGTTGGCGGGCAAGAACATATAATAAACTTCCCCGAGAAAAACAAGAAAAGAGAGAGAACAAAAAGGTAACACCATCATGTCTCTTGTTTTAGTTAGGAGAAACGGGGATCCCCATTCCCTAGGGATTCCACATTTCTTTCTTTTCTTCTTGACATGCACCCTACAGTCTTCTTTTCTTCTTGACATGCACCCTACAATCTTGATCACTAATAAAAAATGGATGCCATGTTGAATCATAACCTGATCATCATAATCCACAAAATTTCAGTATAGATGAAGTTAACATCTGAGTGTATGCTTTATGGATACCTGAAATTATCAACAATGACATTGATGTCGGACTACATTTTTTAATATCGAATACCTAAAATTATCAACAATTGGGCATTGAGGTTCCATTTCTTGATTTCAAACCTGTTCTGAAAACCAAATGGAGCTACCTATTACAAAAGACTTTTATAAAGGATAAATTTCAAAAACGGATGATAACTACTACAAGATCTAACTTTTTGAGCATGAGGGTCCAATTTCATGTTGCATATTATCCGTGCTCCTCGATAATAGATCCACTTTCATGTTGCATATTATCCGTGCTCCCAGATAATAGATAATACATACTGAGTCGAGACATGCATCGTTTTCTTTCATGATTCTACCTCCACAAAAAGGCTCGCCTGAGGATGCAATCCAACTTCTTTCAAAGATAAAGCGATTTTGTCTGGACCATAGACAACACGAGGAAAGTTGGAAACTAGACTATATTTCTCAGCATTTAAGTAGCCCAACGAATCCACATAGTCATACAGTGTTTGGATTGTAGCTGAACTGTGGAATCTCCTCTCCTTGCGTTCTCCAGTTGGGAACCGAACAAGTACCTAATGGACAAAACAAGGAGATGAAGGAGATACGTGTGTTAGATTCGAACTTAGGTGAAGCAAATGAACTCACAAAAGTCATAAGCATATATAAAAAGAATAATTGTAATTTATAAGGCATAAACAACCAGTTACACAAGTCATTAAAAACAATTCAACTGTCTTCAAATAAATATGCATGTAATGCAAGAGGACTCCATACAATTCACAACAAAAACCATTTGCACATTTAAAACAGCCCTGCCACGTTCTTGCTAGTGTAAGCACCGCAAAACCATGGCTTGGTATACTCAACCAAAATGACTGGAGGAGGAGGGATTATTTCATGGAATATAGCCACGACCCACAAATTTATGGAAATACTTAAATACCAAGAGAAGCAAACAAAGTTCAGTAAATAGTTTGGCACAAAATAAGTTAATACTTAAAATACCAATGAAGCAAACAAAGTTCAGTCAATAGTTTGGCACAAAGTAAGTTAACATATGAGGAAAACCCTGAATCATTTTATCATGTCAGAACTAGTGCTAGTAACAGGGGGGATGTAAATGCTAACGATCACTCATGTCCTCAGGTCCTTCCGACACCAAAAATGACACCAGGACCAACTATCAAAATGATTGGCCAAATACTCGTTTCAGATTATCATGGGGAACACAAATCCAAAACTCATAGCTACAAGAGTCAAAATAGATAAAAACATAAAAAAAATTATAATCATTTATGCTTCATTTGCCCTAATGATGTCTGGGCGGAAAACGACAGTAAACCTATGCCAAACTAGATCAGAGAAGCCATGGAGCAGTGTATCAGCGCAAGTACGCAGTGAGTTTAATCATCCTATGAGGAGCCAAACCATGTTCTTAATACGTTTTTGGCAATTTGTTTGGAAAAAAAAATGTCAAACATACAACACAGCATACACACACTCCATTATAAAGATCACTAACTTCAAAAACTAACACCTGCAGAACATGAACCTAAAGGAGGAGGAGATGCTCATATCCATGTTCGTGAGAATAAACAATTTGAACGACCAAACAAAATGAAAGGATACTGCTACCCCCCCTCTCACATTCTCAGCACACTCGATATGAATAACATTTGTTTTCTTTTTGATGGTTCTGTGACAGTAAACTGAAAGAAGACCCTAAACAACACCCAACACATCAAATTCCACTTTGCTTGTTGAAACTAGAGTCTGGACGTATACCATGAGCGGCATCTAGGATCGATCTTTACTTCGTATATGAAGTTTCAGGTTGCAAATAAGGAGTAAAAACTAGATCCTAATGATGGAGATAGGTGTCTGTAGGGAGTGCTTAGCACGTACCAGTAAGTCAAGAAATTTTTGACACAAGTATTCTCGTAACCTTCTTGCATGAACCTCTTGAGACTAAATTCAGGCCAGGCTAATTGGAATCCAACGATAAATTACAATAATAGGGCCAATATGTAATGAAACATATGTACTTAGAGAACAGTATGGTGCTGTCGAGATACTCCTAATTTAAACATAACATTTTGTTGTATCAGTGCATTGTTTGAATCATTACAACACAACTAGGTTTCAAAGCACATCTTGGGTAAAGAATTTTTTACCCGTCCACATGGCTTAGGGTCAAGACTACCTTAATAGCCATATATTTTGAGTTCTAGGTGAAATTGATTTGTTATGCAATTTATCTTCAACAAGAAAAAAGTATAGTATATAGTATACTACAGTCTAGTGGGCAGCCAGAAAAAACCACATATCTACCAGTATTTCCTTGAGAAAAACTGATCCATGAATCAAATACTTAATACAGGTTCAAGTTTTGGGTCATCACCTGTGTAACAGTCGGCCCTTTTTCAGGCTCAGTGCCAAGAGACATAGCTTTCTCTTGACGCCTTCTAGCAAGTGCAGCTTCCTTCTCGGCAGCTTCCTGAGCAGCTCTTTCTCGAGCCTCTTCTTCCTCCTTGAGTTTCCTCTGAGCTTCAGCAGCTTCATTTTCCAATCTCTCTTGCTCTTCTTGCCTCTGGCGTTCTCTAGCCTAAACTCGTAGACAAAACAACAATATTCAAATAATTTGAATAGCAAAGGAACAGAATCTAGTAGTTCAAAGAAGCAGGGTAAAACTAATTACTAGGGTAATCACCTGATCGGCCTCTAGTGCTGCTCGATAAGCGGCATCTTGCTCCTCCCTCAGTCTTATGTTGTTCCTCCTTTCTTCTGCATCAATCCTGGCTGTGACAAGAACAGGTGCACTCTCTTCAATGACTCTCTGAAGAATAGTGAGCATTTCTTCAGGAGTTCTTGGTCCCTCAACCTGCAGAAAGTAAGTTAGATGACTACAAAATATATATAAGTACCAAAAACAAAAACAATTCTCAATCGACAAACATATAAAACGAGAATATCTTGATAACAAAAATTCTTGAAGGAGGAACAGAAACAAATGTGAGAAGTTCATAAAATTATGCAAACACTGAGTAAATCAAAAAATATTACCACCACATGACAGAAAAGGTATAATTCGTTGAAAGGTCCACTCGTCCCTTATAAATCTAAGTTTTGTTACTTCAAATAGGTAAAGGCATAATATCGGCATTACTGCCAAAGAGCCAACTTAGCAAATGTGGCAAGAAACCAACCTAATGAATTCTACTGAATGCCCACATCCATATCAGCCAAAATCAAATTACCAACTCCCAACTAAAAAGTATGATACCAAACATGCACCCCTCTTACATTGCATCTTACAGACTACATCTTGAGTACAACACCACCATTCAAGCACAAATAACATCCAAATTAGAAAGCTCTACCTCTAAAGTGTATCAACCTTACTTGTTACATGCACCACAACATAAAAGGAAACTAAAGTTGTTTCCAGTCAATGTGAAGTTTCAGACTAAATGACGTGATCATGTATCAGATTATCAGATGGCATTACGGAGCCAAAACATAACCTTCTTACCTGCTGAAGCAGAGCGATTCTCTGATTAGTAGCAGCCATAACAACAGCACAAAAAGGGAATCTGGAAGCTTTCAAACTATTACTCATCTTAAAACCCTCACTGGCCCTAATACTTCCACCCCAAGACACAAAATTCTCATTAATGAAAGCTGATAACATATCTGAACACAAACTTCTCTCACAGAACAATGGTGTATCAGGATGATCAGGTGAATGAAGATACACAAACAACAACTTATATTCATGACGAGATCTCTGTAACGCGTCCATAAACCCTTCTGCAACAAAATTAGGTCGAATATTCCCAAAATCCCTCTCGAAATTAGCAATAAAATCTAATGCCTCTGTAGCTGCAGGAGATACTGAAACCAAGGGAGTTGAAGAAGATGCTTCGCCATTATTACGCCATCCTAACATGTTCAAAGAGTGAGAAATCACACCACCAGCAACCCAAAAGCCAATCCCAATGGCACCAGAAATCAATCCTAAACTACCAGATATGATTGAAATCGGCAACGTTATAATCTTCCACGCCACACCAGGAGCACCACCACCGACACCACCAGTAAGAGGTTGCGCAACTGCTTCAGTTTCTGGAATACCTTGCCATATATCAGAAATTAAAGTATCTCTTTGAACGACGTTGTTGTTATCCGGAGGAGATGATGATGACAAGTTAGGGTTTGTAATTGAATCAGATGAATTAGAAGCGCCACCACCAGTAAATGCTGAGATAGCAAGTTCGAGATCCCATCCATGAGCGGCAAGAATTTCTGTACATAAATCTGTATCATCAAGACCTGTTACTGCTTGAAAACAAGCTAGTTTATCACTATAATCCACCATTTTACTGAAAGATAAGATCAATCAAGATTACAGTGGATCTTGATTTCTTCTACAAACAGAAATCAAGAAGAAGATGAAATTACTAGGGTTTTTATTCTGTTTCGATGAAAAAATTCTCTCTTCCCCTAACTGTATTTCTCTCTCTTCTTCAATTCGAGAGACTTGTATCGTTCGGTTTCGTCAACAGTCAAGAAACGAGATTGATAACTATAATGCATTGCGGGTTAACTATAATGCCACTCATTAACTATTTAAATTTCCAAACTGCCACTGCGGGTCTGCCCAGGCCATACATAGCACTAGAATCCAAGCCATTCCAAATAGAGAAAAAGTACGTAAACCAAATCAATAGCAGTTGAAGACTCATTTGTTTTTGGCATTATTCTGCAGATGAGATTGAAGATACCCCTCTGCAACATTTCTCCAATATTTTGACAACTACCGATCCATTAACTGACAATTCTATTTTATCTCAGTTTCAACCTTGTATTACAGATGAAGATGACAGAGCTCTTCTCCAAATACCTACTGAACTGGAAATAAAAGAAGTGGTTTTTCAAATCAAGCCATGGGCTTCGCCAGGAGCAGATGGATTTCAGGCAGTTTTTTGCCAGCAATGTTGGTCTATTGTTGATGCTGAGGTAACTATAATGGTTCAACATTTCTTTACTACTAAATTCATGCTTCGAGATATTTACCTAAAACATTACATCCTCAAACACCAAATGAATACATACATGTTAGTTTGTGCAATGTTACTTATAAGATTATTTCGAAAATCATTTCCAACAGATTGAAACCATTACTTGTTAATCTCATATCACCAACTCAATGTGCTTATGTACCTAGCAGACACATTCAAAACAATATTATCATTGCACATGAACTCATCCATGCAATGAAGAAAAAAAGAAAAGGAAAAGTTTGTTATATTGGCCTCAAGTTGGATATGTTGAAAACTTTTGACAGACTTGAGTGGCCATTTCTTTTTGATATTCTTCTGCAGATTGGTTTTCATCGGGATTGGATTCAGCTTGTCAAACAATGTGTTACTACAACAAGCATCTCTCTTCTCATCAATGGCAAGCCATCAACTTCTTCTTCTTCACGAGGAATTCGACAAAGTGATCCATTATCACCTTATCTCTTCCTGATCATTATGGAGGCTTTCTCAAGAATCATTCAATCACAAATACTACAGTGTAACTTAAAAGGTGTTAAAGTTGCGAAAAACAGCCCTGAGGTGAGTCATCTCTTTTTTGCCGACGACTTTTATTATATCTTGAAGCTTCTCCAACTCATCTACGGAACCTCCAACACATTCTTGATCAGTTTAATAAGGCTTCAGGGCAAGTAGTGAATCTGCAAAAATCAAATATTTTCTTCAGTAAAAATGTATCACCTTCTCTCAGGAATCATTTTAATAACATCCTTCATATGAAAATTATGGGCCCAGGTGAAAAGTATTTAGGCATACCCTTACTGCTGCATCGTCCAAGGACAAAGACTGCCAGCCTATCTTGGAGCATATGTCTGCGAAACTTCAAAAATAGAGTAGCAAAATAATCAACCAAGATGGTAAGACAATTCAACTGAACTCAGTTCTCAGTACAATGAGTATGTATCATATGCAAGTCCTGAAATTACCAGATACAGTTATACATCAAATGGATCAAATTCAGCAGAATTGCTGGTGGAACAGTTCTTTGAACCATCAGAATAGATGCTTTATTTCTTGGTCCAAAATGAACATGCCTAAAGCCAAAATATCATGCATAACCCAGATGATTCTTATGTACAATTGTTAAAGTTCAAATATTTTCCTTAGCATGATCTCAAACATGAAACTCCTCCTGATAACAAAAACTCTAGTTGGATTTGGCGGAGCATTATGCATGGTATTCAGATTGTTCAACAGTTCAATAAGTGGCAAGTGGGTGATGGCTCGACCATTAATATATGGAAACACAATTGGATCCCAAGTGAAACATCAACTTTATTTTCTTGGAATGATCTTAACAATAATGATATTCAATGGGTATCTCAACTTATCATTTCAGATACGGCTGAATGGAATGTTCCACCTCTTCGACAACTATTCACTCCTCTTCAGGTGCATTGTATATTAACTATCCCCTTAAATCTGCAATCGCGTGATAAGTTAATATGGCCTTTGACTTCAACTGGTATATTCTCAACTGCTTCAACTTATCGCCATTTATGCAATATTAACTCTCCAGTAACTCCTTTTTCCTTAACCACCAGTTTTTGGTTGAAATTCTGGAAGCTAAAAATTTCATTCAAGTTGCAGATTTTTATGTGGAAAGTCATACATAATGCACTACATGTTAAGGCTAATTTACATCATACAACCAATAATGATGATATTTGTCTCCTCTGTAATAAATCATTTGTTTTTTACTTGCCCTTTTGTTGTTGCAATATGAAAAGCTTGTTTACCACAACACCTTCATCATCTTCAACAATTTGACACACTTCAGGATTGGATTACTTCTTGGAAAATAGATGTTGTTATCAACTTTAGTTCAAAGACTCCTTCTTTACATGGAATGATCGAAACTATATGGTATATTTGGAAATACATGTGTAAAGTTCACTATCAACATGAAATAGTGAATCCTAACTCTGCTTTGCATGCACTCTTTCATTATCTGGCTAATATCATTCATACTTCTCACACACCACATGATAGTCAGTCTGTAGGGCATGAACATCATTGGACACCACCACCACCAGACACTTTATAAATCAACATAGATGATTCTTTTCGCAAACCTTTTCATTTGGCTGGAATTGCAATGCTAACTAGAAATTCTGCAGGATCATATATTGCAGGAAAATGAGTTCTTAGAAGAGTAAATCATGTTCATCAAGCTAAAAGTTGGGCTTTACTAGAAGCCATGCATTGGGAAGAGCAACAAAACTGGAGGAAAGTGATATTTGGGTCTGACTGTAAAAATGTTGTGTTATCTGTCAATGAAGGACTACTTCCTTCTTGGAAATCTTCCCCCTTGTTACATAAGTGTGTTCAACTTTGTAAACTTCATAGTAACTGGTCTTGTGTGTATATTTTTAGAGTGTGTAATAAAGCGGCAGACTGCTTAAGTAAGTCTGTCCGTCGATCAAATCGGAGTTGATTTGATGCAGGTACAGTGCTGATTGATGTGGCAGGAGGGATGGGTATTGCTACAAACTTTATGGCAGAGGTTTTTGCAGTGATAAATGCATGTGAATGTGCCATCAATGAGGGATTCTTTTCAGCTGTGCATTAGGACTGATTATATGTCAGTTATACACTCCTTTACATCTGGAAAAGTTCCATGGTATGTGCAAACTAGATGGAACAAAATAGTGGAAGTTCTTATTAGTTTCACATTTGTTCATAGTTATAGAGAAATCAATTTCTCTGCCGATGGCATGGAAAAAATGGGAGCTACTCTATCTAGAGGTGAAAAGAGAATTTTCTTAAGTAAACCTCCTTTCATGTTACATATGGAAAATCCTGATGTTACATATTATAGATTTGGTTGATGTTGAGTGTTGTAAATGCTTGCATGTAAGCATTTTCATCTTGAGAATTATCTTTATATCTCTTTTGTAATTTTTTGGAATCAATAAAATTTTATTATTAAGCAAAAAAAAAAATATGTCCGTCGATCTAGTAATACCGGAGAGTGGTGGCAAGTTCCATCAGCTGCTATATCTTTAAAAATAACTAATGATGTACCATCTGTTTAATTTCTATATATTACTCTTTGTCAAAAAAAAATCAATATCTTGCGAGAATCATCAAGTTGTACGATGGTTTTCATGCTCCCTCCTATTCTGGAGGTTGGAGTTCTAACCCTTGTAAAACTTAAAATTCCTGAATAAGTGGAATTTAGGAGTACTACAAGGACCATTTTACCATGCTATCAGAAAAATAAATAAATAAGTAAATAAATAAATAATAGCTTTCATTTTTGTTATGTTTTAAGGGCAACTCATATGGAGCAAAATTTCATCCACAAGTGTGTGATGGTCCATAAGATGTGGACAAAAAATGCTACTATGGAAAGAAAAATACTCCATAAATCAATAAGGTCCGGTAGGTACTCCATATATTTGAAGAGTACGATGTGCAGTATCCATCCGAACACGAATGACTGGATAAGATATAAGGTTATCCAGTGTTCGGATAAATTCATTTTTATTTGTTTTTTTCTTTGTTCGGTCACTCAATGACCGGATGTAACAAATATTTTAATTTTTTTTTAATTTGAAAACAAATCTGGTTGTTCCGTGACTAGATGAAAAGCTTTTTTTACCCTTTTTAATTAAAAAAATAATAATAAAATAATGTGGTCCATATTTGTGGATATCTATCTAGATTTTTCATAATGGAAAAAATATCTACAAGTCTCTGATACTCCCTATTTATAGGGATTATCCTTGAGATGTGGATGTTTATACATCCATACCATAAGAGTTGCCCTAATAATAAGATAGAACAGCGATCCCTCAAACTACACCTGGGTACATCATCCTAAGAAAGTTATATTAGTTACAGGGCTTCGATCTCCAGCCTCTCCTAAGGGAGGAAGATTGAGAACCGTCAGACCAGTTGATCCCGGCTTTCGAATTCAACAAATCAAGTTCTTCACGCTATGCGATCATGGAAGATAGCTCTGAATCTAACCTAAAACGAGAGGAATTACACTCAATCTTATGATTGATTTTGTTCTAAACTTGATTGTCCTTTTGTGATCGTTGATCTTGTGAGATAAAAAATGAGTGTGATTTCTCTTAGCGCTCAACACCAATTCTCATCATATTTTATAATGCTATTTAATTTCCACCATTAAAATTGCTCTTCCATGATCTATTCTAAATAACAAGGCAACAGTTGATGAGTGCCAAATATTGTATATATTTATCCCTTTTTGTTGGCATTTAACTCATCTTTTATGCATTAATTCTACATTTTATCCCATATTCTGTATTTTCATTGTTTTCAAGAATAAATATTTTTCTTACTTAATTTTGCATTTTTAGGTAATGAATAAAGATTGGATGAGTTGCGGAGCAAAAAGAGCAGAAAAGTGGTGAAAAGCCGGGAGAAATTACGCAAGGAAGCCGCAAAGAATGGAGCGCACGTCCAAAAAGCTGGAAATGGGCTCAAGAAGAAGAAAGTTGCTCTTAAAGAAGAAGTGGGCTCAAGGTTTTCCAAGCCCAAACTCATTTCCCAAACCCATATTCTATACCCAAAAGCCTAAAACCCAAATCCATACCCGCTTGCGTCTTCAGCCGTCAGATCAGTTCTCAGGAGCATCCGACGGTCGCTCCCTTGCTGTGCATCGAAGTTTGATATCTCCGCCTTACACTACAGTACCTAACTCCATCAAGTACCGTTCGTTTCGTCGTATCTCTTCATCCGACGGTCGCTCATCGCCTGCCTCCGCATCGCCGTCAGATCCACTACCATCTTCCCATCCATCGGTCCGCTTCGCGAAACCATCAAAATCCTCTACACCCTGCTCAACACCCTAGTACCTGAACCCTACACCCATTAGCCAACACACCCTTCTCCCAAATCCATCGAAACCATCTTTCCCCCCCCCCCCCTCTCTGCAACAGTACCACCATGTCCGTCTCCATCACCACTACCTTCCCCCAAATCACTCCACTATCTTCTCCCCAAATCACTCTATCACCACCACACCTAAACCCATCATCACTATCACGTTTTACCTCTTTTTCATCAATCTCCTCAATTTCTCATCTCTCATCACTGAAACCCTAGGTGAGAAATTGGGGATATAAGTTGATGTTAGAGCAGCAATTGGAGCAGGAGATGAACGAGAAGAAGTAATTGGAGAGTGGGTCGACGAGATGGAGCGAGTATCTCATCAACATTAGGTAAATCAATTTCACCTGATTTTCTGATTTTGGGGAAAAGGGGCTGTGAACCCTAATTCTGATAGGGGGGTATAAATTGGTGTTATGTGGAGTGTGTGAAAGACACTGTGTATCTCTCTGGACTAGCCAGTAGAGAATTATTTTAATTTTGCAATTCCAATTTCTGATTTTTGCATAACTGTTGACAGTTGAAAGTTGCATATGTTTTTAGTTATCTCAAATGTTGCTAGTTGTATCTGAATTATCACATATGATGAATGTTATTGCTTTATCCATGTTTAGCATGAGCTAAATAGCATCAGGCCAAGGCTCAGCTGAAGCCTTGTGCACTGTCAAGTGACTAGAAGCTAGGATAGTTACTTCCATGCTCTGTTTTGCTTGAGCAAATGGGAGATACCAATGCACATAGTGCCTGTGATTGGCTGTGCTGTCAAAAGACAGCCAATGCTAGGGGCAGACTATTGAGCAATTTAGTATTCTTCTATTTCTAGATGTATGCATAGGATCAAACTCAACCTAGAAACATGTCATTTGGTTAGGACACAAGGTGGATCCTAAGCCTTGGCTTACCCACCAATTCCTTCTCAGTCACTTACATTTTCAGTTCTGTGTGCTTTCAATTCAGTTTATTTTCTTGCCTTTTTTTTCTTGCACTTTGAAGCCTTTTGTGCACTGAAGTCAGTGCACAATCCTCACCTTGCCCTTGGCTTCCAAGCCTTGGTTCTTTGCTGCTTTACCTTGCTGTTTTCTTAGCTGTTTCTTTGCTGCTTTACCTTGCACCCTTGGTTCATGCTATTTACCTTGCTTTGCTCACTGCCATAGTGCATTGTCACCATTGTTAGCTTAGGTTTCTCTTGTATGCTCCCACTCCCTGTGGACTGACCCCCTGCTTACCTTCTATATCATAACTTGGCCTTGTATACTTGCAAGCTTTTGTGTGTCTTTGCTTGTCACACCAAGTTTTTGGCGCCGCTGCCGGGGAGTGGTACTGCCATCTGCTGTTACCTGAGCTGCTGCTGCAAAGCCTGCTGCTGCTTTGCCTTCTCTGCTGACTGCTGCTGCTGCTTGCTGCTGCTGGTGCTGCTGCCAAGCCAAAGCCAAAGCCTGCTGTTGCTGCTGCTGTTGGTGCTTCCTCTGCCAAGCTGCTGCTGCTGCTGTTGCTGCCCAAGCCTGCTGGGCTGCCAACTGAAGCTGTCAACTGGGCTTGTGCACCCTCTGCTGCTGGGCTCTGAACCAACTGAGCTGGGCTTGAACCAACTGAGCTGGGCTTAGTAACCTCAATCTCGCTGGGCTTGCAACTTCTGCTCCTGGGCTTCGCTGCAGATTCTGCTGGGCTCTGCTCCACCTGTTGCTGCTGGGCTTGGACGTGAGCTGCTTAGGACGATCATAAAGCCCAACTGGGCTGTGCAACTAAAAGGGGACTAAAAGCCTATTTTTGGGCTTCCCTCCAAAAAACAAGTAAGCCTAACCCATGAGTTAACCCACTTGGGCCTCATTTAAATTCAAATTCGGGCTTGTAATAATTAATTTAATTATTTATTTGGGATTGTAATAATTTTTATTTTCTTTTTCTTTTTTATTTGGGACTGTAATTATTTTTTTGTTTTCTTTTATTTTTCTTTTTTCTTTTATGGGTTTGTTTTAATTATTATTATTGTTTTTATTTTCTTTTATGAGTTGTGATAATTTATGCTAGGTTTAGTTCAAAATTTTTTTTCCAAAGCCCAAATTTTTTTAAACCAAAAACAAAACCCCTTCTTTAAACCAAAACCCATTCAAAACCAAATCTTCATAACCCTTGTGGGCCAAACTGTTTCCGATTGCTCTGTCTGACCAACATGTTAGTTAAGGTACCTACTAGGACATGATTGTGACCTACAGAGACCAGACAAACAGACTTGTTAGAATTAACCCAGACGAACCTATCGAAATTCTAAGTTCTGAGGGAGACAGTCCAGATCAACCAGAAACAATGGGAGAACCCCGTACCCTCAAGGATTATATGTACCCAACTAGAGCCAGTCAACCTTCTTGTATTTTGCTGCCCGAGGCTAATGGCCATTATGAGCTGAAATCAAGCACAATACAGATGCTTCCTATTTTTAGAGGTGTTGAGAATGAAAACCCGTACCACCACGTGAGAGAATTCGAGGAAATTTGTGGAACTCTGCGTTTCACTCAAATGACCGACGAAACCCTGAAGTTAAGGCTTTTTCCTTTCTCCCTGAAAGATAAGGCAAAGGCCTGGCTCTATGCTTTACAGCCTCAATCCATCATGACATGGGATGACCTCATAAAGGAGTTTTTCAAAAAGTTTTTCCCGAACCACAAGACTGCGACAATTCGTCAAAGTCTGAATAGCTTTGTGCAATTAGAAGGTGAGACCTTAGCTAGATACCTGGAGAGATTCAATGAATTATTGCTCCAATGTCCCCATCATGGTTTTGAAAAATGGAGACTTGTGCAAATTTTGTATGAAGGTCTAGATGTGTCCACCCGAACAACGGTTGAGTCGATGTGTAATGGTCTATTCGTAGATAAAACTGCTGACGCGTCTTGGGACTTCTTGATTGAAGTAGCTGAAAAGACGCAACAGTGGGAATCCATCCGTGAAACCAGAAAGACTACATCCGAAGCAAAGGCTTTTAGGATTGAAGCGGATTTTGAGGGAAGCAAACATGGCATCAATAGTTAGGAGATTAGAAGAGTTAGAACTACATAAAAATTCAAAACCTTCCACCACTACTCTCCGAGAACATGTCGCTTCGTCTGTTTGTGCTGCTTGTAACGACCCCAACCATCAATTCCAAAATTGTCCAGATTTGCTTGCAGTCCAGGAGTCTAGGCTTGAACAGGCACATGCCATGTTTCAAAAACCAGAGCATAACCCTTATTCACAGACCTACAATCCAGGATGGAGAAACCACCCTAACTTTTCATGGTCAAAAGGACCCACTCAAGGAGGACCATCTCAACCCAATCAGAGCTATCAAAACAATCAGGGATATCAGAACAATCAAGGTTATCAACACCCGAGAAACCCTCAACAACAATCAAACTCTCAACAACAATCATATCCTCAACACAATACCGACAAGAGATTATCCACCCTAGAGGAAATGTTCCAGAGTTTGATGCAAAGTCAGAAAAATCTAGATCAAAAGATGGATCAAATATGTGAGAGAGAAAAGGGTAAACTTCCGAGCCAACCCCAACAAAATCCAAAGAGGATATTTCAAACAGGCACAACATCCTGCACTGAAACCTCACCTGATCAAATCCATGCCATTACCACCCTCCGAAGTGGTAAAGTCATCGAGAACAACGTGGGCGAACCTAATGAATCTGATACAAATTCCACACTGTCTCCACAACCCCAGAAAACCAAAGAATCTGAGCAAGTTGGAAAATCTGACAATTCTACTGCTGTGAATGTCCCTTTGCCAACTCATCTTCCTGTTGCCCCATTTCCTCAAAGATTGATCTATCAACAGAAAAGTACCCATTACAATGAGATGTTAGATCTGTTCAAGAGAGTCAACATCAACATTCCTTTTCTTGAAGCAATCAAGCAAATCCCTGCTTATGCCAAATTCCTCAAAGACTTGTGCACTCAAAAGCGCAAGCTCAATGTGCAAAAACGTGCTTTCTTAGCTGAGCAGGTAAGTTCCATCATTCTGAACAAAACTCCACCCAAGTTTAGGGATCCAGGATGTCCAACAATTTCTTGCACTATAGGAGAACACACGGTCAATAAAGCGTTATTAGACCTAGGTGCAAGTGTTAACCTACTGCCATATTCTGTTTATGAGCAGTTAGGTCTTGGGGAGTTGAAACCAACATCTATCACTCTACAACTGGCAGACCGATCTGTCAAGATTCCTCGTGGAGTGGTCGAAGATGTTTTGATCAAGGTTGACAAATTCTATTTTCCCGTAGACTTCATTGTCTTAGACACTCAACCTGTACAAAACCCAGACTGTCACATTCCTGTCATCTTAGGACGTCCTTTCTTGGCTACGTCCAACGCGATCATCAATGTCGGAATGGAGTGTTAAAACTGTCTTTTGGTAACATGACGGTAGAATTGAATGTGTTCGATATTAGTCAACAACCTGTGAATCTTGATGATGATGATGTGCATGAAGTTAATATGATTGAAGGATTAATGCAAGATTCGTTGACTAACATTCTATCCGTCGACCCCTTTCAAGCATGTATGGAGAACTTTAACCCTGATTCCTATGATGATGCATACTGTAGTGACGTCCTATCTCTGCTCGAATCTGTACCTCAAATGGACGTCACTGAAAGGAAATATGAATGGAACCACCCCTACTCTCTGATTCCAAGCTTATTCCATCCATTGTTGAGCCACCCAAGCTTGAATTGAAAACGTTGCCTAGTACGTTGAAGTACGCATTCCTAGGTTCTTCTGATACTTTACCTGTCATTATTTCATCATGTTTAGACACGGAACAGGAAAGTAAGCTTTTAGAAGTACTTAAGGAACACAAAGAGGCCTTAGGATGGACCATCTCAGATCTCAAAGGAATTAGTCCCACCATTTGCATGCACCACATTAACCTTGAAGAGAATGCCAAACCATCGAGGGAAATGCAAAGGAGACTTAATCCTAACATGAGAGATGTAGTCAAAGGAGAGATCCTGAAACTACTTGATGCGGGTATCATATACCCAATTCCCGATAGCAAATGGGTTAGTCCCATTCAAGTTGTGCCTAAGAAGTCAGGCATTACTGTAGTTCAGAACGACAAGAATGAATTAGTCCCTACTCGTACAACCACAGGATGGCGAGTATGCATCGACTACAGGAAGTTGAACACAGTAACAAGGAAGGATCACTTCCCGCTCCCTTTCATTGACCAAATGCTAGAACGTGTGTCTGGACACAGTCACTACTGTTTTCTAGATGGCTTTTCCGGTTATAACCAAATTCACATTGCTCCGGAAGATCAGGAAAAAACTACATTCACGTGTCCATTTGGGACGTTTGCTTATAGACGTATGCCCTTCGGGTTGTGTAATGCACCTGCTACTTTTCAGCGTTGCATGATGAGCATTTTTTCTGACATGATAGATAGTTTTCTCGAGATCTTTATGGATGATTTCTCTGTTTTTGGTTCCTCGTTTGACGAATGTTTGAAGCATCTTGCCCTCGTGATATCCAGATGTAAAGAAAAGAACCTTGTTCTAAATTGGGAAAAATGCCATTTTATGGTGAATTCAGGAATAGTTCTAGGACACATCATCTCAGAGAAAGGAATTGAAGTGGATAAAGCTAAAGTTGACCTCATTCAACATCTACCACAACCTTGCTCTGTGAAGGAGATCAGATCATTTCTAGGTCATGCTGGTTTTTACCGGCGATTCATCAAAGATTTCAGCAAAATCTCCAGACCTCTGTGCAGTCTTCTCTCCAAAGATGTTGCCTTCAATTTCGATGCTGCTTGTGTGAAGGCATGGGAGGAATTAAAAACCCTTCTCACCACCGCTCCTATAGTCCGACCACCCGATTGGAAGCTTCCGTTCGAACTTATGTGTGATGCCTCTGATTATGCTGTTGGTGCTGTTTTAGGACAGCGAGTTGATAGACTACCATATGTGATATACTATGCTAGCAAAACCCTTAATGATGCCCAACTCAATTATTCAACTACCGAGAAGGAATTGCTTGCCGTCGTTTTCGCATTAGACAAGTTTAGATCTTATCTGATAGGGTCTAAGATCATCATATACACAGACCATGCGGCTTTGAAGTATCTTCTTTCCAAGAAGGATGCTAAAGCTCGCCTTATTCGATGGATACTCTTATTACAGGAATTCGATCTCGAAATCCGTGATAAGAAAGGATGTGAGAATGTGGTTGCTGATCATTTGTCTAGATTAACTTTAGAGTCTATTGATGAATGAGCTGATTAGAGAATCATTCCCAGATGAACAGCTGATGTCTATCTCAGACCTTCCTTGGTTTGCTGATATTGTTAACTACCTCGCTACAGGTAGGATGCCCTCACGTTGGTCGAGACAAGACCGCTCTAAATTCCTGGCTGAAGTCAAACATTTCCTTTGGGATGACCCATATTTGTTTAAGTACTGTCCAGACCAAATCATTAGGAGATGTCCCCAACACTGAACAGAAAGATGTGATATCTTTCTGTCATGACCAAGCATGTGGAGGCCATTTCAGTGCCAAGAAAACCGCTGCAAAGATCTTGCAGTGTGGATTCTATTGGCCATCATTGTTCAAGGATTGCCATGATTATTGTGTTGTGAACGCTGTCAAAAGCTAGGAAGCATTTCGAGGAGAAACATGATGCCATTGAACCCCATTTTGATTGTGGAGATTTTTGATGTTTGGGGGATAGACTTCATGGGTCCATTTCCCATGTCTGACAGCAAGTTGTACATCCTAGTCGCAGTTGATTACGTTTCTAAGTGGGTAGAAGCCATAGCAACCAGAACAAATGACCACAAGGTGGTACTTTCATTTCTAAAGGAGAACATATTTGCACGTTTTGGTACCCCTAGAGCTATCATCAGTGACGGCGGTTCACATTTTCGTAACAAGTACTTTGAGTCTTTAGTACGCAAGTATGGCATAACTCACAAGGTTGCTACTCCGTACCACCCTCAGACTAGTGGACAAGTGGAAGTGTCTAATAGGGAAATTAAGCACATTCTGGAGAAGACGGTCAACCCGTCCAGGAAAGATTGGTCATTGAGATTGAATGATGCTTTGTGGGCCTACAGAACAGCTTATAAGACACCAATTAGCATGTCCCCCTATCGTCTAGTGTATGGAAAGCCGTGCCATCTACCTGTGGAATTAGAACATCGTGCCTACTGGGCAATCAAAGAGCTGAACTTCTCTGGACGAAGCTGGAATTCAAAGGAAACTTCAACTCAACGAGTTGGAAGAATTGAGAAATGAGGCTTATGACAGTGCCAAGCTGTACAAGCAAAGATGAAGATGTTTCATGACAAGCGTATTCTACGCAAATCCTTCACTCCTGGTCAGAAAGTCTTGCTGTATGACTCCCGATTACATCTTTTTCCAGGAAAACTGCGTTCCAGATGGAAGGGTCCGTACCTAGTACGCACAGTTTTTCCTCATGGAGCTGTAGAGCTGGAGGATGTCTCCAACAAGAACGTTTTCAAAGTCAACGGGCAGAGATTAAAGCCATTCCTTGAGCCATTTCCACCCGACATTGAAACAACCAACCTGGAGGACCCAGTCTATGTGGACTAAACTGGTCCACTCTTTCCCTAAATAACCAAAAAGTTTTCCAAATCTTTCCCTAAAAACCAAAATTTTTCGTTTTCCCATCAAAACCAAATGTTCCCAACAAAACCAAATTTTTTCCAAAAAGTCCAATCCCATTAAAAACCAAATTTTCTTGTAGATAATGTGTTAGTTAAATTTCCTTTTGTGTATATTTTGTGCTCATCCATTGTGACTCCTAATATGATGGATTTTTGCCTTGAATAACGGAGTTTTAATCGAGCTCGCCGTACAATCGGGTATTCTCTCTCCTTTTACTCTACTCAGCATGTTCCTCTTCATATATTGTTTTATAATTCTTTCCATATTTTGAAACATTGAGGACAATGTTTAGTTTAGGTTTGGGGGTATAGAGTAGATACCATGATAATTTGCCATAATTGAAAACGAACTCCTTCTTTTTTGAAAAAATTGAAAAATTCAAAAAAATTGAAAAAATCAAAATTAAAAAAATTAAAAATGAAAAATCATAAAAATGGAGCTCATTTACCTTGAAATGTTGACTCTTGTGCAAATATGTATTATTAGGAGTCTTAGTCTAGATATTTAGGCACCCTGATTCTAGCACAATTCACATAGTGATAAGAAATTTGCACGCGCACGATCTACCAATACATGTATGGCCTCGATCTTCAAGGTGTTTGATAGGAAGTTACGATTGCCAATCACTTTAGAATACTGAACGAAACTTGACTAGCTTGTTCTTTGGTTGGTTGGGATAGAAGGTGGAGGTTACATTAAGAAAGACAACCATCGAATTTAACTGGGTGCATCAAAAAGGGCTACCTCTTGCAAAGTGTCATGTAATTTTTGTTTCCTTTTGTTATGTATCAAAAGTGTTTCCTTTAAAAAAAAAAAAAAAAAAAAAACAATCAATATTCCATCATCTCTTGTTCCAAAAATAAAAGAGAAGTCAATGTAAATAAGAGTCATTTTTGTTGTTTTTTGTAATAAGCAAGGAGGGTGTATGCCATTGATGTACAACGCGAGTAATTGTGAAATACCTCCAACTCATTCACAATTCTCGTAAAGTCCGGACAGCTAGCTAGATTTCGACCTCAGTTCTTAGCCTGAGAAACTATCTCTTGGTGATTAGTAGTCATAACTTCAGATCTTTCTTTACACATGTGTAGATACACTTTACACTCTTATCACATGTCTTTTTTGTTATCAGTGCTAGGATTGTGCCTTCGATAGCTAGATTGACATCTCCATTTTGCTGTGAGCTTAAACTGTTTTGCACATGTCACATTTGATGGAATCTGAGCTTATATTTTGACCTAGAACTTTGTAGGTACGTTCTAAGCAAACCTTCACGAGACTTCAACTCGTCCACTAGGGACACTTAGTGGTTTAAAAGGCTTAGTGCATACGCTAAATGCATTCGAGAGACCAGCGACAGTGGTATAGTTAGGATTTCCTTAGTTTTGTTTTACTTGAGGACAAGTAAAATTCAGGTTTGGGGGTATTTGATGAGTGCCAAATATTGTATATATTTATCCCTTTTTGTTGGCATTTAACTCATCTTTTATGCATTAATTCTACATTTTATCCCATATTCTGTATTTTCATTGTTTTCAAGAATAAATATTTTTCTTACTTAATTTTGCATTTTTAGGTAATAAATAAAGTTCGGATGAGTCGCGGAGCAAAAAGAGCAGAAAAGTAGTGAAAAGCCGGGAGAAATCACGCAAGGAAGCCGCAAAGAATGGAGCGCACGTCCAAAAAGCTGGAAATGGGCTCAAGAAGAAGAAAGTTGCTCTTAAAGAAGAAGTGGGCTCAAGGTTTTCCAAGCCCAAACTCATTTCCCAAACCCATATTCTATACCCAAAAGCCTAAAACCCAAATCCATACCCGCTTGCGTCTTCAGCCGTCAGATCAGTTCTCAGGAGCATCCGACGGTCGCTCCCTTGCTGTGCATCGAAGTTTGATATCTCCGCCTTACACTACAGTACCTAACTCCATCAAGTACCGTTCGTTTCGTCGTATCTCTTCATCCGACGGTCGCTCATCGCCTGCCTCCGCATCGCCGTCAGATCCACCTACCATCTTCCCATCCATCGGTCCAGCTTCGCGAAACATCAAAATCCTCTACACCTGCTCAACACCCTAGTACCCGAACCCTACACCCATTAGCCAAACACACCCTTCTCCCAAATCCATCGAAACCATCTTTCCCCCCCCCTCTCTGCAACAGTACCACCATGTCCGTCTCCATCACCACTACCTTCCCCCAAATCACTCCACTATCTTCTCCCCAAATCACTCTATCACCACCACACCTAAACCCATCATCACTATCACGTTTTACCTCTTTTTCATCAACTAATCTCCTCAATTTCTCATCTCTCATCACTGAAACCCTAGGTGAGAAATTGGGGATATAAGTTGATGTTAGAGCAGCAATTGGAGCAGGAGATGAACGAGAAGAAGTAATTGGAGAGTGGGTCGACGAGATGGAGCGAGTATCTCATCAACATTAGGTAAATCAATTTCACCTGATTTTCTGATTTTGGGGAAAAGGGGCTGTGAACCCTAATTCTGATAGGGGGGGTATAAATTGGTGTTATGTGGAGTGTGTGAAAGACACTGTGTATCTCTCTGGACTAGCCAGTAGAGAATTAAAACAATTTTAATTTTGCAATTCCAATTTCTGATTTTTGCATAACTGTTGTCAGTTGAAAGTTGCATATGTTTTTAGTTATCTCAAATGTTGCTAGTTGTATCTGAATTATCACATATGATGAATGTTATTGCTTTATCCATGTTTAGCATGAGCTAAATAGCATCAGGCCAAGGCTCAGCTGAAGCCTTGTGCACTGTCAAGTGACTAGAAGCTAGGATAGTTACTTCCATGCTCTGTTTTGCTTGAGCAAATGGGAGATACCAATGCACATAGTGCCTGTGATTGGCTGTGCTGTCAAAAGACAGCCAATGCTAGGGGCAGACTATTGAGCAATTTAGTATTCTTCTATTTCTAGATGTATGCATAGGATCAAACTCAACCTAGAAACATGTCATTTGGTTAGGACACAAGGTGGATCCTAAGCCTTGGCTTACCCACCAATTCCTTCTCAGTCACTTACATTTTCAGTTCTGTGTGCTTTCAATTCAGTTTATTTTCTTGCCTTTTTTTTTCTTGCACTTTGAAGCCTTTTGTGCACTGAAGTCAGTGCACAATCCTCACCTTGCCCTTGGCTTCCAAGCCTTGGTTCTTTGCTGCTTTACCTTGCTGTTTTCTTAGCTGTTTCTTTGCTGCTTTACCTTGCACCCTTGGTTCATGCTATTTACCTTGCTTTGCTCACTGCCATAGTGCATTGTCACCATTGTTAGCTTAGGTTTCTCTTGTATGCTCCCACTCCCTGTGGACTGACCCCCTGCTTACCTTCTATATCATAACTTGGCCTTGTATACTTGCAAGCTTTTGTGTGTCTTTGCTTGTCACACCAACAGTGAACTTGGAAGATGGAGTTTTTTCACCATAAGACTTTTTTTTGTTCTTTTGATTCAGCACAGCTGGGTCAACTCCCCTGAGTAAACCCAGTAAGCTAGACCAACCTCACTGCTGATCTAACCGCCATCCGAACAATATGATTCTCATCTCACTCAGAGACAAGAGAATATAGGGGATCCAACCCTCTCTAGTGGGAATCAATCCCCTAACCTCTCGGAGGGTGTTATCCGTTGTATTATACAATAGAACACGAGGGGTGGTCTAATGAACGAAGTCCCATGTTTCTTTCTTCTTTCTTTTAGTTTTTCATATTTGATGTTATCAATTATCATAAATCCATGAAAGTACGAAATTGATAGTATTAAAGACGGAAGAGTTACAAATTCAAATTAATTATTTAAGGTAATCAAGTGACAAGAATCATTTTTTTCTTAATATATTGTCAATTCCATTAGGAAGATCATGATTGCACTTGTAGGTGAAGATCATTCACCAAACTTGAAAATCTGACCTCATTAAATTTTCAATAACAAATTATAGGTTTTATAATTCTTCGATTAGTCAATCATACTTATTAATAAACTAAGTGAACTAATTCTAGGTTTTATAATTCTTAACTTAATCAATCATGCTTATTTTTAGTAAATACTTAGTGAACTAAAAGTTTCCACCGAAGTTTCCTTTTTTTTCTGTCTTTATTTGAATTATATTCATTCAATCTTATGTTACATGGAAACTAATTCCTTTTCCGAGCACCCAAACCTTCGAAATATTATATAATCAATTGACAATAGAAGAAAAAATTTGAAGAAAAAAAAGGGTAAAAGATTTACAGAGATTTCAGAAAAAGAAGAAGTAGATACTATGATGAATCAAACCATTTTCTTGGGGGAAATCGAAAGATAGAGAGAGAAGAGAAACAGAAAAATGAGAGAAAAGTTATAAAAATTTCAAATGGGGATGTAAATATTAAATTGGTATTTGATAGAATCACCACCATTAATTTGGACACATTCGACGGCTTCCAAACAATGTTAGATCTTGTAAAATTATCGGCTGTCAATTGGTCTATCCTCATAAAAAATCAAAGCAACAATTTATTAAAGAAAGAAAAAAAACAATAATTACGAATGAAGTAAATCAAAGAACAACGAGTAATTATATATCTTTTCCAATTAACAAATCACATAAATTTTACTACATTGAGTTAAATTTGATGCCGTTGGTGACCTCATCAAATGCAACTATATATTTTATTCGCATGATCGACATAAATCATCTATTTATCAAGATTTATTTTTCTTACTCAAAAAGAAAATAACGATTCTACATACACCGAAGAGATATATCGTGATCCAACGACAATTGGTTTGTCCTCCATCATTGATAGAAGTGTAGGATAAAATGGGACATATTCTCCTTTTGTCGGGAGAAAATTTCGGAACATCTTTTGGGTAACCAAATCATTATTATTGAAAAGGAAAAAAAAGACGAACGTCATGTGGTTGAAATCCGTCCCATCCAAAACAAACAAGACAAAATTGTTCAAATTAGTGGTGAAAACCAGAAAGTTCCATTATGGTGGAAGAGAGACATCGGACAAACTTAGTGCATCGCATAGTGTATTACAATACGTGAAATATGATTTTTTTTTCATTTTGATATTAAATCCTAAATCACGGCTTAGGCAACACCTATATTCTTATTCATTTGAGTTGGCGTGCGTTGATCCGTTACATTAATCTACTCCTATTCAGCTTTTAACTTGGGCAAATCGGAGTTAGAGATTTCTCATCAAGAATTTGCAAAGGTTACCAAGAATTTACAAAGGTTACCGAATTCAATCGGAATATAGTCCACGCTGTTTTAGTGCACTTGACGAGATGCGGATACCATAATTTTTATTGAATGAGAAATCAGGTCACGTAAAAATAGATCTTCGTGAAAGGTATTCTCAAATCCCTAGAACTTTTAGTAAATTTACCCATTAATTGAAATAGACTGTTGTAAATTTTGAATTCAAGTTATCGTATATCAACATTATCAAAACAGGTCATTATATAGTTTTCGATTTCTGATTTTAAGAATTTTTGAAAAATTGGCTAGCGGGATAACAAATCTCTTATTGTAGTATACAATCCGAAGTCCCTACACATGGTTGGTTTAGTAGTTAATAACTTCAAGTAATAGAAGCTAAGGAAGCAATCACACACTATACTTTGACTGTACAACATCCTAATTTTTGTTTTCTTTAATAAACAGAAACAAAATTATCTCTCTGCAGAACTCAGACCATTTGAAGGGCCTTCATGGTTTGTTGATTACCTTGTTTTTCATTTTCATTCTCAGGGTTTGTTTGATTTGTTTTGGTTGATTCTTCTTCTTTTTTCATTTTCAGTGCTGAAGTCCGCCATCATCGATAACTCATCCACGGCTTCAACGATTTTCTCAATTCTTATAGTAATTTCAGTCAATAGAGAAGATAAAGTAACAAGCGGTATAACGTCCATGAAGGGAACTATTATTGGTGAGATAATCGGATTATCTTTCTTTCTTTTTCCTCAGCATGACCTTCAAGACCCGTTGATGGAGGACTGAATTGAGTAGGAAGGGCTTTATAGTTGTCTGAAGATCTTCAACTGTAGAATTCATCTGTTCGACTAAGAAGTCTATCGTAGTAGATTTAGTCATGGACTTGGTCACAACGGCTAGCTCTTTCAAGACCATTGAAGAATGAGAACTCAGTTTCATGCACACTTCACTGAGGTGTTTCTTTGTACACTCATTTGCCTGTAATCATCATAATCAGCTAAAATTGAGTAACCGGATGATTGAAACTAAAGTATGATCCGATACGGAAATTCATGAATAGAGAGCTTACATTAATATCCGAATTCATGCAACCACTGAGAGCTTCTACACAGTAAGCGCAGTTTCTCATCATGCCCCAATCTTAAGATACTGAGTCCACGGATGTCGAAAGCCAAAATTCCCGTGGGCAGGTTCCCATCTTGCGAAATTCGCCTATTAAAACACTAAATCAGATTGAGAAAAAAAAAAAAAAAAAAAACGGAAAATTCATGGATATAACTTAGTTCTGGGATCGACTTTTACCAAAGAATCTTCTGTGGCTTTCGAATTAAGTATACACTTGTAGCCCTGCAATTTTTACGACAGTCCTTTTCGTCTTGGTCGTCCATATTTGAGTTACGTGAAGTATTCGGCTATACCTCCTGAAATTAATACGAGAATTAGAGTTTCATCTAATATATTATTATGCCTTGTTTGATTAGAATAGTTCTTGTCATCACTATGTTTACAATCTACATATTGCAAAATAGAGGAGTAATATGTACGTTACCATCGAATGAATCAGCGAGTTTTTATCCATGTTACGAATGAATAAGATCATGAAGATCCTTGCCGGCCCACACTGGGCAAATAAGCATGCTTACAAGCAGACACAAGGCAGTTCCTATGGCGATGGTGGATAGTCTTTGCTGAGCCAAATCAAATAACTTATCGACTCTATAACCCGATACTGAGACCAAGCTAAACGTGAGTATGAAGATCATAGCACCATAGTCAAACCGAGCTTTGATTGTAGGAATAAATCTTGAGAAAGTCGCCGATATAACTGGTTGTAATGCAAATTTAAACAATTAATTAGTTGTTTTTTTTAATCGAAATTGAAGCTTGTTAAAAGTGAATTTTACGTACCTAACAAGAAGACTGATGCACCGAGAATTACAGGCTCAAGTTTTTCGCCTGATTTACTGGCAACCCAGTGGACACCTATAGCGAGAACACCAGCAAGAGAAGTCCCCACTATTCTATTTATACATTTATATAATGTCGAACCTGTAATGGCAACAAAAGGGTTTTGGTCATTTTCACAACAACAGAGTGGAATCAATTTCTGTATCCAACTTCAAATTCAAGCGAAACATAGTCCAAAATACTCCAATCTTTTGTGTTATCTGTATATTGTACTGGTTTAGTTTTTATTACTAATTCTTGTATCGTGCAAGTAAAAATAAAGATTGTTCGAGTACTTACCGACAGTGAACTCAAAGACAACAACAACGGTCATAACAGCCCACATAGCATTCCCACCAACACCATCATATAGAGGTCTCATATAGTAAAAAAGTGAAACTACGATAAGAGCCAAACCTACTTTGAGACAATGAATAAATTTTCTAGGATCATCTACCCCTAACTCCCAAGCTTTCTTGAAAAAACTCTGACAACTCAAAACCAACTCTGAAACTGATCCCCATAACCTTAACCCAATTCTGCGGAAAAAGTTTGTTTCCGGCACTAATATCTCCGTAGACCCATCATTCAGTTTTACGCGCCATTCCAAACCACTAGCTGATCCCTTATTGTTAACCATCTTTTGTACTAGCAGATTCGCTGAGATGTATTGCGGAAATTGGATAACTATCAAAAATTGGATGGCTAAAACGAAATCGACGACCTTGAAATAGCCGTGGGTACGGAGACGTACCAGGCAGGCAGAAACTACTTGCTCTAAGAATAATATGTATTGTTAGAGACTCAAATGCCATGCACTTCAAGGTTTTTACGTTTTGAGACACATGATGAGTGTCTTATATAGAAGCTTGCGGTCCCTAAATCCTGTATAGTATTCGGTTAAAATATTGCATGGATAGGTATGTGTAAATGGGGAGGACATTTAAAACAAAATACTCCCTCCGTCCCACCATTAAGTGACCTATTTGGTTTTTAATTTTGTCCCATCATTAAGTGACCTATATCACTAAATAAGGAGATATTTCTAAAATTACCCTTTTAATTGATTATAAGAAATATAAGAAATATGCATAATTTGATAGGCATGTTTATATTCCTAACGTATGTGTTTTAAAATGCTTTTCAATGATATAAAGTTTGCGAACATCCGTGGTGTAGTTTGAGAGATAAATGATTTCAAAATTTCATTAATTATTATCCATAAGGATATAATTGTAAAAAATGCTTAAAAATCTCTTTTTACTGGTTTGTCTTAAAATTTGTGCAAACTTCAACTAGGTTATTTAATAGTGGGACGGAGGGAGTAATTAAAAAGTGGATCTACGGCTTTTCAGAGCTGAATAGCATAGTGGGGTGATGACCAGATTTTTTTCTTTTGTCCAGGTATCCCATTTCTTTTACACTTTCTTATTTGCTTATTATTGTTTAATTGAATTTAATGGAAGACTATGTATATGAGCCTTCGATTTTCTTAAATTTATATATTATCTTAGCTGCCTTCCACTTGTAGGTACACTGTTTATTAGAGATTTCCTTCGAACATATGGACAAGAGCAATTCCCTTTTAAGTCTACCATAAGGATCCTAGACCACACATGGTTTAAATTAGTAGAAGAAGTAAACTACGTATTGTACTCCTGTGTGCTTTTTTAACGCAAAAGGTATGTATATATAGGGAAGAAGAAAAATGTCTAGTTCTTTTTCTTTTTTTCTGTCGATAACTGCCGATTTGATCGAGGACCGGGATAAATTCTCCTCTGTTTTTCAAAAAACGGTGCTTTTTATTTCGCTAGGAAGAATTTTCGTAGAGAAACTTTTAGTACTTAACACTTTGGCTTTTTAGCTAATTTGTCTACTGAAAACAGGAAATTTCTATGTCTAAAAATAAAACACACATTACTGAACAAACTAAATAAGTTATCGAACAAATTAAAGAACACACATTGTTGTTTCTTTAGCATTTCTACTCAGTATTGGATTTGAATCAACTGTTTTTAGATTCAAATTAGAACTGACTTTTAGATTTAGATCGGCTAACACCTTACCTTGTTTCTATTTCGTCTTCTGATTTCCTTGTTGACTTCAGGACAGTTAAAAGAGATTTTCACTCATATTTTTGTTTTTGGATTTTTTTTGGTTTATCTCTGTGTTTGTACTTCTTCATCAGTTGAAGATCTGCTCAAGTGGGAAGAAAATGCGTGAAAATTTAAATCCAACAGCAAAAAGAACATCATCATATCTAACCAATGAAACAAAGACAACAACACAATTAGACCAAGATCATCAACAAGTTCCTCAACTGCACAACTGCTACCAAGACTCCATAGCCGATTCGGTCCGATTCATCCCCATTCAGACCACTAAAGACCTATCCAGAAGACCCATGTTACTCAGAATCCTGTTACTTTGATTACTTTGAATTTTGTAAATACTGACATGTTAAAAACTTTAGTTCATGTTACTTGAATGTACATGTTCTTGATAACTCTGGGTTGGACCTGATCCGGTCACTTCTTTGTGCAGTGAACCAAAATGATTTTGTTTCAAAATAAATTTGGCTCGTTGATGTTACTTGGCCCTCTAGGAACTTAGGAATGATTTTTATGTTTGTAAGGATGGAATTGTTCAAGAACTCGTGGAGATATATAAGATTTGATGAATGTATTATGATCCTGGAAAACTGCTGCAAAGTTTCTGATTTCCAAAATCGGGGTTATCAATGTATTTCTGAGATTCGCCTCTTTTCTGGAAAAAAAAAGTATTCTGCACTCTCCAATGATACTGAGAAGTTTGATCTCCATGCACAACCGAGACAAAAATTTTGCAACCATTGACAAGACATCATGAGGTTATCTTCAGTTCCTTAATCCACTTGAGCGCTTCAAGAAATGCTTTGGCTTTTGCATCTAAGGGGCTGGTTTCCCACCCTGATCCTGCCCAGAACTCTTTTCTGCTTCCTGTTTTATCAAAAAGAGAGATGACAAAACCCATAGAATGATTATGTTCTTTAAAAGAAGCATCAAATTTCACAGTCAAATCACAATCCATACTACTTTCTTCTGTTGAAATAGGATGCATGAAACTATCTTTCTTAATTGGTATCTAAGTGGAAATACTCACAGAATCCTAGTGAATTTTACTAATTAGTGCAGTAGGATCAGGTTTAATACCTTGGAAAACAACATCAAATCTGAATTTCCAAATTGACCATGGAATAAAAGCAATCTTTGGAACATCCTTTTTAAGATAATCTTCATTTAAAACATTTGAAAACCAGCTTTTAACATCAGAAATACTACAACCACTGACCAAATTCAAATAAAAAAAAAGCAAACCAAATACATTTTGGAGCTAATTAGTGTTTGGGTCATAAGTTCTGGTATGGATTAGGGTTTGGGTCCTAAGTTTGTCCAATTTTGAGTTTGGGTCGTTGACCCGTTAGTCAATGGTCAAACTGTTAACTCACTTAACAACCGTTAATTTGTAATGGTTGAATCATCTCCATCCTAATGTCGAATGTCGTATATGTAGATTTTCGGAGGAAGAGGATAACATATTTTCAGTCCTTATAGAGTATCGAAAGCCGGATATATGATCGACAATAATCTTCCAATTAGAAAATTATCGGGCAATAAGCTTGAGGGAGGTGTGATGCTAAAAAGTTTATAAACTATTGTTTAACAACAATGTAGGGATGTCTGAAAATAATAATATTCAGCGCCCAACACTCAGTATTTCAGCACCTCAAGAACAATTTTATGAGAATTCACCCATCAACTCAGACTTTTATTTATCCTTAAGCTCCTTTACCAATAGTAATTGTGGTTGTTCTCAATTGGTAAACGACCAGATATCGTTGGAGTGAATAAATTGTTGATGCTGCAAGGACTCAATTGTTATCAACCATTTGATGATGTTGATCAGATGTTGTACTAAGATACTCAAAGAACAGAGTGTTTCAATGGAGTGGATAACATGGGAAATTACTCCTCCTCTGTGGAGGGATTATCTCGAGCAGCTTGTGTGCAGTTGACATCTCTATTTTTGTGGATCAAATTTTCTTTTATATGTCAATCTTCTCCTGCAATTTCGAAATCAATACAAACCCATTCTTCAAAATTCCATTAAAACTCTCTCAACTGGCTACCATCAGACTAAGGCTAGTCGTTGTTGAAATTTATGTAGCGAGGAGAACTTTGTCAACTGAATTCAGTGGTTACCCCGATAATATGGGGTTAACGAATTCAAGGAACTTTAATACTAACAGATTTAGAAGAGTTAACTGTTTGACCAGAAATATGTAGTTGACTAACGGGTCAACGACCCAAACTCAAAATTGGACAAACTTAGGACCCAAACCCTAAGCCATACCAAAACTTATGACCCAAACACTAATTAGCTCTACATTTTGTGAATCTACAAGTTAGAAACATATGCACTTCATCTTCCAGTTGAGTATCATTACAAAAGCTACAACAAGGGTAAGCATTCTCATAGTATTGAGACATTCTTTTTCCTAAAGGAATAACGTTAGAAAAAATTTCCAACAGAAAAGCCTAATCCTAGAAATGCAATCCATTTTCCATAAGGATATCCGGAAAACTCATGTTTGCATTATTACTATCATAATTAGAAAGGAAGTTATAAGCAGATATAGTGGTGCATTCTCCAGAAATCGTAGATTTCCATCTTATCCTATCAATATTATCAAGTTTAAGAGTAATGGCCTTAATTCTATTATGAATATCTAGATGAATATATTTATGTAGCAAAACATCATTCCAGTTCCCTTGATTGTCAGTTAACTGGTTTACAATTATTGGGATATTCTCATCTAGAACATTAGGAGTAAGAAGAGTATCTTGATTTGGCAACCAAAAATTAGACCAAATATTTATTTTTGAGCCATTATTAACATGCCATTTGAAAAGACGAGGGTACCCAAATACACCAAAATCTTTTAATTTCAACCCATAAGTCCGACATCTTTTGCGATTGTCTATGGACAAAGTCGAGACAATACGACAACAAGATATTTACTTGACAATAGTTACGGTACATAAACCGATTGACTATAGGATCAATGTCAAGTAATATGGATTAACGTAAAAGTGTATTTACTTTATTATAACTAAACAATTATAATGCGGGAGTAAAGCAAATAACACAAACAAGATTTTGTTAACGAGGAAAACGCAAATGCAGGAAAAAAAACCAGGACCCAGAACAGTTTTGAATACTCTCAGAATTAAGCCGCTATACAAGGAACAAAAGCCAACTTCGTATAGTTGATACCCAGTAAACTACCCATATTTACTTAGTTTCCTCAGCATCCATGCGTCTTCGACCTTTTGGTCACGCACGTGAATCACAAGACATAAATCACCATCTTGAATTGCTTTACCCAGTAAATTCTTATGTACTCAACTCCTTTTGATCATATTCCAAACAGTAAAGGAACAAATCTGTTTGGTAACCACTTCAATAATCTTTAGTATAAAGATTTGTTGAGTTATTGACAAGTGCTCTTATATTTAATCTATTAAACTCCTTTGTCGGGTAAGATCAATCCAAATCAATAACTTAGATTCGGATTCACAACTATTTGATTCGGATATTGAAGAATACCCCCAAATAATAGTTTTCTATCTAAACGGTTTTATGATCAAATTTATCAAGAGATAAACTGGATCTAAGTCGGATCCCAGCCGATCAAGATGTGTGCACAAAATTCACAAGATACGAAAACTAATTAGATAAATCTTCTTCGTCTTCAAATCTTCGATTATCTTTAAAGTACATGCACACAAAAACTTGAATCCTCTTGTGATCAATCACGCACAGAACGGAGTCTGTTAACAATGGATTATCATAAGATGTGTTTAGATCTAATAATAGTTCTAAAGATCTCTTCGATACTTTGATCTAGTTTGAGTGACCCTTATGTCAAAAGAGAAGGCTCTCAAGAATAATCAAACTAGGTGCAATCAAAGTTTCAACAATCGTTAGTCAATCAAAACAATAATCAAAAAATAAATTATAATGCAATTATCTAGTTTCCCACCAGCGGTACTCGTAGAGATTCTTGATCCCACGAAAGTCTTTAAACGAACGGTCGTAAGAGATTTTGCATAATTAGGGTAATTTCCTCTCCGGATAGATGGCTCCACCAGAAACAACAAGAATGAAGTTTGCTTGGCACTTAAGATAGTTTCCCATAAATGCAAACTCAACTATTTATAGACCAAGGTTTTTTGGACAACAAGGAAATTCCAAAACCGAAAATATTCTCAAGATATGCAATAAGTACCTGATTTCAGTTTTTCTATTTCCAATTAATGTCAAACGTTATTTCCGAAATATCTCATAGAAAAACTTCCAATATTAGTTTAGGACATTACTAATATTCCTTTTTCTAGAGTTATGTTTTAATTGCTGGAAATCAAAACATAAAAACGGGCACCTAGCTCAGCTGGCCATCCCCGTTTCCCAAAGATTCATGCGCTCCAGGAGGTCCCAGGTTCGAGCCCCCAATGGCGTAATATTGCAGGAATTAACATGGAAGGTAGAGTTAGCTTTCCCCCCTTGTGACACAATCTCAGCTCCCTCATCTGCTTCGGCCCCCTTGGCTAGGTTACCCATGAGGCTCGCTGGTAGGCTAGCAAGGAAACCTGTTTGATTAATGTAGTAGTACGTTGTTGGAGCTTAGCTTGTTAGGCTTCCAACTAGTTAATGTAATACTCTTTATCTAATAATAAATCATTTATTAATAAATTTATTTTTTTAAAAAAATAAAGAATTTAAAATCTTAATTAAACGATTCTCAATATTTCGGTTTGGGATCACCTTGAGTATCAAGGAATATCTTTGAAAAAATAAGAATGAAAATTGTGCACATGTTCAAATTATGTCGACATCCATAACTTTCCTATCTTATCGAACCCTAATTCCTAACTCACACACAACCGTGAAGAAATATGTGAACTTGAGATTCAGTTTTTCCTTTGGGACTGGTTATACCATGAAACCTAACATAGGTTAACTTTTGGTTGTACCAAGTCTCCAGCATAGGTAGGGATTGGTTCCACCATGTCTCCTAACATAAGTTAAGAAATTGGTCATACCGAATTTCCGAAATAGGTAGGGATCGGTTCCACCATGGTTCCCAACATAAATTAAGAATTGGTCATACCAACTTCCCAATATCGGTAAGGACCGGTTCTACCTAAACTCTAAACATAAGATTAAGAATCGGTTATACCAGCTTTTAAAGATAGGTAAGGACGGGTTCTACCTTGACTCTCAACATGTTTAAGAATCGGTTATACCATATATCCCACCATAGGTATGATTCGGTCATAAAAGATATTCATGAGAAACCGGACCAACATACCTATTGATTTCCTTTCGGTTACGAAACTAGTTTGTATATGTACTTCCTTTAAACAAATGGTATAAAACATTGTTTCCAAGGATGAAATCACACCTATATCCCATACACACAATCACGTAACGAGTTACATAGATTATGTTGATGTCGCACTTACGAAGTTCAAAAGATAAGCGTTTTACTTCGTATCCAATATACTTCCTTGACACCTTGATCATAAAAAATGACCAAGTCTAATACTAGAGTTTCATATGTATATAACTTCACATGTTATGTTTTCAACTAAAAGAGACTTGAAAGATACGTTAGGAATGGAAACAAGTTCAAGTCAATATTACTAACCTCAAGTGGAAGGATGATGTCCTCGTTGTAGTTGTTCCTTCTTCAGGTCTTCAGAGTAATACTTGTAAGTCTCGAAATTCCTAGACTTTCTAGTCTAACCTAAACAAAGTTGACTCTAGTAGATAATCAAGCAACTCTAGATGAGTTTTGATACTATAATATGACAACCAACCTTGACATACCAACGCTTGGTGGGCTCAACCGAGTTATGCGCTAACAACATTCATAATTATAACTTATAATATTATGCCATAAAAAAATTTACATAGGGAAGAGTGGGCCCCAAAAAGGAGCCATTTTCTTTCGAGTTTTACTTCGGTCAAAATAGTGATTGAAAGAGATCACTATTACATCGACTTTTTATGAGGAAATTTCAATTTGATCATATTTTACTTGGTCCAAAGTCAGTTTAATAAGGGGAGTTTATTATTGGTAATGTTTCAAAACACATTAACAAAAAGTATATTATAACTATTGAGTTAGTTTCAGTAACTGACTTTTAGTAGTTACAAAGATACTAATACCAACTGGTAAAAATGTTGGTTTACAGAGAAAGGTGTGAATTGGACCACTTGATGAAGAGTACTGTTAATAGGTTAACACTTACAATCAACATGTGTTTACAAATGAATGTATTTTTAATCGGTTGTAAACCCAAGAGACACGACTATACAAATAAGTATGAAATGATACTTATGTTTGTTCATTCTCTATATATACATAGAGTAATTCACTGTTAAGATATATGAAATATTTATCTATTATTCTTAGTAATCTTGAACTCTATCAATACTGACGTGTCTTATTTTTATGATTACTGTGCATAAACATTATGTTTTGCCGTAATCTGATTTCATATTGTTCATAGGAATCCAGTACTAAGAGTGCACTCTTACCGGATTGTGGTCGTTCAATCCTGGGGAATAGACGTCGTTAATTAGAATGTGTTGTACCTTATGGGGCGACATCTATTCTTAAGGACAATGATTATATCATGCCTCAATCAGTCTTGCTCGCGTTTATAGATTCCATCGCCTAAGTTTTTGCAACAATATTAAGAATAGATTTATATGGCTGTTATAAAATTCAGTTCTCGTTCTCTTCTCGATGTTTCGAAGATTGAACACTTTAACGGGTCATTTGTCAAGCGGCGGAAAAAAAGATCTTTAATTCATTAGGTGTAAGGAATTTGGTGCAGTACTTGACTTAACCAAAACCAAGTGAAGGTTCTGAAAATTATAAAGAAACTCTTGGTGCTTGGACCAAAGCAAACAAGGTATGTCGTCATACTATACTCAACACTTTTTCTAATGATTTGTTTCACGTTTATTGTTCCAATCAAAATATACATGGAATATGGGAAACTCTGAACCCGAAATACATCACTGAGGATGCTAGAACTCATAAATAAGTAATAGGCAATTTTATTCATTTTAGATGTCAGACGATAAGGATTTTACATTAGAATACATGAGTTCCATGTAATGATTAGTGATTTGAAAAATGAGGGTATTACACTACTCGAACCTTTTGTGGTTGGTTGCTTAATTGAAAAACTTCCCAACTCATGGAGAGATTATAAGAATTCCAAGGAACACAAAAGGAAAACGATAAAACTTGGGGATGTTATTGTCCATATCCAAATAGAATAGAAAGATAGGCTTCGGGACAAGTCTGAAATGTCTAAGGATTTTAGTTCCAGAGAAAACTTGGTCGACGGATCTTCCATGTCGTAGAAAAAGAACAAAAACGCGAAATCCACGATGGATATGAATATGAAAACTTGTGGTGCCAATTTTAAGAAAAGTCGAAAATGTTACAATTTCGCAATACCTGGGAATTATGCTGCCAATTGCAAGAAACCCCAAAAGGATGATAATTCTTCTTAAGTCAATTTAAGAAGAAGTTGTTGTTGCCATCATTTTGTAAATAAACAGGGATAATGCCAAGGAATGAGGCTTGTCCCTTAAGTATCTAATTAGATATGTGATATATTTATATAGATTGGACTGAATTACTTTTTGGAATTATCAAGGAAACTTGTTATGGGAAGCATGCAATCCAAAACTAGTTCAAATGTGTCACCTGACTTCAGTGTTCAATAAACAATCAAAACTTATAAATTCTAAATTTTAAGTTTCATATTGGAACTAATCCAGGATGTACCGTATTTCTGAATTGTGACTAACTTCTTTGTCATGCCCCATGGTTGTGTTAAGCAATTGAAAATTTCAATTATACAAGTTTTGAAATGTGGAGGGGTTATAGAGTTTATATTATCATAAATGTTTTGAGAAACTAGGTGATAGTAATCTATAACCCAAGTAACAATCCATTTTAATCAAGTCGAAACAATCGGATTGTATAAGACCTTAAGTTACTAAGTATAAAATTTGAGGAAAACTGAGTTATGGTAGTGTTTACCATATTAAATGTATTTTTAGAGAAACTAAGTGATTTACTACAAATTGCTAAGTGTTAATCATATTGAACATATATTTCTAGAGAAACTAAGTGTTTCACCTTTAAATTACAAATGTACATCTCTAGTGAATAATCCTTGTAACTGTGCGAAATGTTTAAGTTAAGAAACTAGAGAAAACATGTTCTAAGGTAGAGTGGCTTATAAATATTAGATTGATAGTGATGGTAACCTCACTTATATGTCTGGAAACTCTAACAACTAGGTTCATAAAGGCAAACCAAGTCACTAGTCGCTCTAAGGCATTATCAAACTGTGTGAGAAGCCTGTTGTGGCGTGATAGTGCATATTGTTTGGTTGAAACCATAAGTTTTGTTATCTCAAGATTGTTGTTAATATTAGTTGAGCAAAAATATATCTTGATTTCTAGTTTACTGAGTCAAGTCTCGGACTAGGTTAAAATTTGTGGTTGAGTGTCAGAGATCACCCTTGAAGATTGAAGATCGACGAAGACATTTAGAGAACTTCTGTATCGGGTATGTGAAGACTGAACCATTCTATTTTACTCACTATCTTACCATTCTATATATTGAGACTATGTCGTATGACTTCTAGTAGATTTACAAAGAAGACATTTTGAGTCAAGCTTGTCTTGTGAAAAATATCGAAATATGATTTAGCAAAGATGTTCAACGGTCCTTAACAATATTAGTTCTATGAATTAATTTGTGGATCAATTGAAAATTGCCCATTCAAATGATTTCATCACTTGGGAATGTTTCAAACATCGTAAGAGAGAAATATTAAACTTACTAATATTTCTACTCAGGGTAAGTTTGCGAACCAGTTCGCAAACCCGTAAATATAGGAGTTTCAGAAATACAGGAAGGTTGGGTAACCAGTTCGCAAACCGCAAGCTCGGTTGGGTACAGTTCACGAACCGTGATGAACTGAATTCCAGAGTTGATATAATAGGATAACAATTGGCGAACCCGGTTCATAAACCGTTGTCAACTGAGTTCGGTGGTCTAGTAAGGTTGGCGAACCCGGTTCAAGAACTGTTTCACCCGGACTCAGAATAAGCCATGCAGTTCACGTATCGTTCTTGTAATGACCCGTCCCTCCACCAATATTGTCCCCACTTAGCCACTGCGGTTATCTGGCAGTGTGGGGTTTTCAAGGGGCATCGCTGCGGTAATCCAGCAGTAACTTCCCGGGAGGTCACCCATCTCAGGATTGCTCCCTCCGAGCACGCTTAACTGCAGAGTTTTCTGCCAACTCTGGAACCAATTATGCTGAAAAGACCTCGGTACACGTGAAAAAACCTCGGTGTTAGGAAAGGACAAACCATTAATTATATTCCATTCGGCCAATCACTGTCGAATATCGCGGTATTACAATACCACCACCTTAAATTGGAGCCGTCCTCGGCTCCGGAATATACACAATCCCATATCTCCGATGTTCCCTGCCCCTCATGAGAAGCACCTGGACCAAACTCCATCTAGAGTGCCTTCTCATCCTCGGCAGATGACTCGTCGTCGGCTCTGATACCATTTGTAATGACCCGACCCTAGACGAATACTGTCCCCACTTAGCCACTGCGGTTATCCGGAAGTGTGGGGTTTTCAAGGGGCATCGCTGCGGTAATCCAGCAGTAACTTCCCGGGAGGTCCCATCCCAGGATTTCTCGCGCCCGAGCACGCTTAACTGCAGAGTTTTCTGCCAACTCTAGAGCAAATTGTGTTGAAAAGGCCTCCGTGTTAGGAAAGGACAAACCATTAATTATATTCCATTCAGCCAACCACTGCCGAATATCGGGGTATTACAGTTTTACCAACTATCCCAGTTTATATTTTAGCAAATACTCAAACACTTATTTTTAATATGTTTAGCATTGTTAGAACTCTCTTAAACACTTCTAAGACTTCATTGGTCACTTAAACACTTATATGTGTGCATCATGATTAAACGCTTAGGTGTTCAAATGAACATCAAATTTTTTATAGTTCTTTGGCCAAGTTTCTAAACCGAACTGTCATTATACACGGTTCTGTAACTGGAACATACATTATATTCTTCTATTGTATTTTTCAAGAATAGAGTTTGCTTGATTCTCAAGTTATCTTAGCTTGAATTCTAAGAAACCCCTGGTCTTGGAAAAACTATAAATAGAGATACTCTTTCAATTGGGAAAATCAATTCCTGATACTTTGTATCCTAGTTGATTCTGAAAACGCAGGGGGTACCAAGATACACCACCAACTTTTTCTTAGGCAATATGTATGGAAAAACTCAACACAACTCCGAGAGTAAAAACTCAATCCAGGAAAGTTCCTAGAGTTATATCTCTCTCTCTCTTGTTGTTAGAACGTTTACAAAATTGAATCCGTGAACCCAACTTATAAAGAGAGTTCTTGGACGTTACCAAAGACCAATGTCCAAGGATCAACCAAGTCTTTTCCAACTAACAAGGTTGGACCTAGATAAACAATATAATGCATAAAAAGAAATAACACAGACACCAGAAGTTTTGTTAACGAGGAAACCTCAAATGCAGAATAACCCCGGGAACTAGTCAATATTGAACACCACACTGTATTAAACCGCTACAGACACTAGCCTACTACCAATTAACTTCGGTCTGGATTGTAGTTAAGCGCTAAAGGAAGTCCAGCGATTAAGGTACAGTCGCGCTCCTTACTCCTCTTCAATATCGCAGGACTCTGCGCAATTGATTCCCTTAGCCAGTGTCACCCATAACTAAGAGTTTCTTCAACCTCAATTGAAGGCTTTCAACCAAATATGCCTACCACAGATTAAGCGTATATTTGATTTCCTGATTTATGATCTAAATGGATGATCAGATCAAACGATAGATCAAGGTGATGGAAATCGATATTACCATACACAAAAGTCTGGCTATCCTCAAAATCCTGACTTATGCAACCCGAAGTGAAGCCTAGATTATTATTCACCTCACAAGTATAAAACTTGTGAAATCAACAAAGTATGAGACGAAGAGACTTTGTTGATTACTATTTATCTTGATTGTTGGAGCAAGCTCTACAAATAATCAAGATCAGGATACTTAAGTTATCAAGATAAAAGATAACTAGACCTGGCTTCACGAATCCCTGTGAAGTCTTTATAGTCGCTAAACCCTAAAAAGGTTTCTGGAGAGGACGACTTTAGATATAACTAGGACACACCAAAAATTAGTGTCGGGATTCAAATATCCAAGTTGCCAAGAGTTCCCCTTATATAGACTTCAAAGCCTAGGTTGCTTTAGGTTTAAGCTAAGATAGCTTTGGAACCAAGCAAACAATATCCACCGTTAGATAAAAGCTTTGAATCTTAACCACATATACAAGATATAAACTATGGTTAGGTAAACCGTAACCGAACCATGTATAAAGACTATGTTCAACATGGTTAGCGGAAACTGGCCGATTTGAACTTAAAAGCTTAACACTCATTTTCATCTTCACTAATACATTAATATTGAGTCACAATCATGTGATCAATTGAGTCTAGTGTTAATTAGAGAAGAGATCAAATAAAAATCACTTCATAGAAATAATTTAATCGCAATTGAATCATGATCGAAATAGTTTGTAAATGTACAAGTTACAATTACTTGAACCGTTCGTGAATCGGCTGAGTCACAGTACGCGAACCTGTCTGCAAATTCATATGCAATTACCGAGTTTCGGAGTCTACATAACTTTTCAGTTCATTAACCGGTTTGCACACTTATGCAATTACTAAGTTCCGGACTCTACAAAAAATTTTAGTTCACGTACCGGTTTGCAAACTTTTACCAAACTCAAAGTTACGAAGTCTATATAACTTTTTAGTCCATGTACCGGTTTGCAAACTCTTAAACCTTTGTCGATTCCGGAGTTCACAGAACATTCAGCTTGTGTACCTGTTAGAGCATTGCTCGGTCGAACTCGCATGCGTTGCTATCTCAAGCATGTTTGTCAATGTTAGTGATCAAAATTATAAGTCTTGATTTCTAGCCTACATAGCTAAAGGTCTCGGACTAGGATATAAATTGTAGTTGAGCTCAAGAACTCCATGGAAATCATCATACAAGATGAAGGACTACTCAAGGAACTGGTGGCTCTTCATCGACTAAAATGTATGTGGAGACTTGAACTTATCTGTCACTCAAAAGTCTATCTATTCTATCTACTACTATTGAGACAAAAGTCGTTTTGATATATAGACTTTCATTATGCACATTTGCTATTTCGAGCCGAGTTTATCCCGCCTATCTGTTTCTCGAAATATGTGTTGGTAAGCTCCGAATTCATCTTTACCAAGTGACGAAAGTCATGTTATGTTTCAATCACTTTGAAAATTGCTCTGACGAAAAATGGTCTGTGAATAACGGCTATATAACGTTCTCTGAGAATGTTTCAATGATTGAAATGAGAGTTTAGATTACATAACCATTGGTAGGATATAAGCATTGTTGTGGAAACACATATATGCATAAGTCCTTATTCCTTGAACCAAAGTTTTCGAATTTTTTTGATCAAGAGAAATGGAATTGGTGTGAGCCAAGTCCACGAACTCAGTCCGCTAACTTGCGGAACTTCTCGGCCCGAGATTTTCTGCTAGAGTTGGTGTACTCCTTCCATGAGCTTAAATCCGCGAACCCAGTCCGCGAACTTGAGCAGGTTATATCTAAAGTCGGTTGTTCTTGAACTAATGTTTAAATAAACTAAGGAATGCTTTTTCAAACCGTGGCTATAAAGTTCATGAACCGATTCGAGTGAATCAAACCGATTTTGCTTCAATTGTGTCTTGTGTAGTTACATAAGATTACCTTGCAATTGAAAAACTCTCTAACTAGTTCATTTGAGTCATTTGAACTAGTTATGGTGAAGAAGAATAAGGTTGATATGAGAGTAATCATATGGCTAACCATTTGGTTGACTTGTTGAACCAACAAATGTTAATGTTTGGGTACGATTCATAAACCCAAAATTGGACATTTCATTTGTGTGTGACAAGCTAAGTTTTCGATCTAACGGTTGAGAAATATTAGTTTGAATCTAATCAGGTTTTCATCTAACGGTGAATATTGAATGCTTTGTTACTAAGATAACATTGATTGCAAACCCTAATTTGAAAGTGTATATAAGGGCGAACTCTAGCAACTGGGAAACCTAATCCCCACAGATTCTGTGTGATACTAGTTGTGCTAAGCTAGAGTCGATTCTCCTTTAACCTTTAGTTTATTCTTCTAAACCAGATTAACGACTTAAAGACTTCATTGTGATTGTGAAGCCAGACCGATACTACTTTTATCGTAGTTGTGTGATCTGATCTTGTTGTTTCTATCGTACGAGTAAAATTGAAATAATTGGCTTGAAATTTTATATCTCCAATAGGCAAGATAGAAAAGTAATCACAAACAAACTTCGTCTCATCGTTTGTGATTCCGCAATATCTTTTTTCGCTGCGTCGATTAATATTATTGTGAGGTGATTGATAAAACTAATCTGTTCTTCGGGAATATAAGTCTAGTATTATTGATTGGTTCATGTTCACCTTGATTTATCAAAATAAGGAACAAAACTCGTAGGTATATTCGTGGGAGACAGATTTATCTATTATCGTATACTTTTCTGTGTGATACTGATTTGTATTAAAGTCTTCGACTTTGGGTCATAGCAACTCTTAATTGTGGGTGAGATGATCTAACACTAGTGGAAAATGGAAGTTAAACCACTGTCAGGACATGAAGTAATATCACTAAAACGACTGTGTCCATCAGCTGCATTCTAGAAAAGGTTTTTTCCAAAACGACTGTGTCTAGCAAAAGTTGAATTCTTTAAAAAAAACTACTTTCTTTAGCAGTAGATCCACAAAAACTGACAGAAATAGTAGTTTTTTTAATGATATTTCATAAAAAAAATTGATATTGATTCAGCTGAATCCAAAGCTGATTCATCTGAATCAAAAACTAAAAACGGGAATAAATTAATAATGACTTCGAAACTGAATTTAATATCGACTTTAAACTCATTTTGTATGTAATAGTGAATTTATTGAATAGTGAATTCAATTTACAATTTCAACTATCTAAAATCTTCAACTGTGTCAAAGTTAAACTTGGATTTACTACTTCCTACTTTCCCTGAAGAATCAATAGATGCTGATATAGAACTTTTAGACGGAGACCTATTTCCCAAATCAGACCCAGAATGACCACCACCACTAGAACCATCTCTCCCACCACCAGGCGTAGAATAAAAAGACCCATTATCAATTCCCCCCGCCGTCTCCTTCAACACCCAGTCAGTAGGTTGCTGCGAAGCCTTAGGAATTTCATTTACTTTCCCACTGAACATGACTAAATTCTCCTAATCCCACTGCAAGGGAGTCTTTGTGTTCCACTCCATCACTGTTCCGAGTCCAGAACCACCTGCAACCATCCTTTGATTAAAAAAAATATGTATGTAGTTAGTGGGAAGTACAAATGGTTTCTCAATTAGGAGAAAAAATACGAATCTGATATCTGGACGATGTCTACCATGAGATAAACCCCAATATATTAAAATTAAGAACAGTTAACTAGCTTCTCGTAAAAAAAACAATCATAAATGTCGGTTAAATTTGTACATTCATAACAATGGCACTATCTGTCGAATGTCCAAAGAAAAAAACAAGGAATTCGGTGTGTTCAGGAAGAAGTTATCACTTACTGTAATTGATCTTCTGAGTAATATGAATGCCACTCTGTGGTCTTACTCCAATGTCTAGTCCTGCTAAAAGTAAACTGAGCAGTGTAGATGGCTGCAACAGCTAACAGAGATGGTGGTAACCTAAGCATGTCATGATCAACCAAGGATAGCTCGATAAAGAAAAAGGAGAGAAGCTCAAGCTGGTTCAAAATGCAGAAAATATGTTAGTATCCAAGCTATAAAAATTTATAAAATACTATGGATCAACAGTTTAATCTGATGGAAGACTAACTATACAAACCTTCTTATCAGACTGAGCCGCTTTAAGGAATCTTTTCATAAATACATACGAAGTTGGAACTGACATATTGAATTTCAATGTATTTACTATCGATTTCTCCTGCAAACATGTTTATGCAGTGTTAGGATCACAATGTCGAAACTGGGTAAAACCAAGGATGCTAAACATGTTTCTGCAGTGTTAGAATCACAATGTTGAAACTAGGAAAAACTAAACACACTTGATAAGAGATATATGACTTAGAATTGAAACATTTACCATAGCAAGAACTTCCTTCCTTGTATAATCCTTGTCAGAAATTATAATAAGATCATCTACAACCGGTACTGAAACTTCCTCATACTTGCATGCTAAAAGCATGGCTGTAATTCCGACCAACTGAAGTTTCTTTCGTTCTACAGTTTGGAGGGATAAGAATCTGTCTATAATGTTAACCATAAGGAATAATGTCTCATCCATGAGCTCAAATTTATAATGCACCTGTCAAGATTCAAACTAAGAAGGATGCTTAGCATATGTTTTGTTTACCCTTTCTAGGAGATAGAAAATCATGTCAAAATTTCGTATACCTCGATTAACCAATCAACTAGGATGACCCTCATCTTCTCATTGATGTCGGATTGCTGAACCATATAGTTGGGAGATACACAGCTAGAATTCTGCAAAATAGGCAAGGTTCAGTCAAGCTACCTCAGGCTTTACAAGTCTACCCTATCTTACTTTTGCATTCTTACTTTTGGAGTTTTGGGGATTTCAGCAATAAAGAAAGTAAAGGTAAAGTACACTCTCAATTGGAACAGTTAGGCAAAGCATTTGAAGGTATTCAGATTGAAGAATGTCACTAAAGCAAGTAAGACTAGCACTTGATTCTCAAATGTGCACTTTGAGTAAATGGAGTATGTGCATTTTGAGTAAATGGAGTAGGAAAATCAGACAATGCTACACCAAAATTTAAACAAGTAAGAGTTGAAAACAGTGAGACTAACCTCAGTTTTCTTGTAGTGAGCATATATATCATCGATATAATCTATAACTGCAAGTGTGTTCTTTGAGTCGCAACTATCAATATCCAGAATGAGTTCTTCAACAATATCCTCCATCTCAACTTCCTCTTCCTACAACATTACATTACAGAACTGTTAACACTGTTGCCACTACAAGAAAATAAGGAACAAACCCTTAACACAAAACACAAAGTCATCATACCATTAAGTCAATATCCTCGAAGATTTCGACTTCATCAAGAATTGCTTCAGTGTGCTTCACAAACATTGGATCGGATAAGGAACTATCTTCTCTATATTCACCTACATCTATAATGACCTTATTTGATACTTTTTCAATCATAATCGATGATGAATTCTGACTGGCTTCTTAGTTTCCTGCAAACATTTGAATAAACCTAAGGAAAACCAATCTATTTCGTATATCACATCTAAACAAAGATATTACTGGGCAACATTTTGGTTCTAAGAAAAACGAATTACCATTTGACAAGGTTGGTTTTGGCTAGAAATTTGAGTAGAAATCTTTCTTGTAATTGGTCTATGCACAACAACAGAAGGATTTTTGTCACAGATCCCATGATTTCTATACAAAAAAACAATTTTCTGCTAACATCTTCTTAATAAAGGCTTTCTGTTATTTAACAGACAACAAAAAACACAAATCAATTATTACTTTTTCAAGCAATTTTCTTTAAATGAATCACAAGGAGCAAGATAAAATTCTCGTTTATTTTCAGCGTTCATGTGAAACATACCAAGTCATTGACTGCAGCATCAAGGGAATACATGTATCCATGGACGCCATCACTTCCACCATGTCCTGATTTTTTTTAAAAAGTACATAATACATCAGAAATGACTAAATTATGACATGAAACCTCTTCAAAACTATAAATCTAAAGAAATTGAGTGCTCCCACGTGATTACCAGCATCTACTCCATCTATGTACACAACGGGTCCAACTAATATTTGGATAACAAGACAACAGGGTGAGGTGTTCTTCTTTAGTTCCAACAGGGATGATGTCAAATAGTTAATTGCTTTATCAGGCTAATGGACCACCTGCAGCACATCAAGAGAGGCATCTCCCTCAAATGAGCAGTATGAAAATTACAGTATATGCACCACACTGCCACCACCCCGCTGGTGAATAGGATGCAAACTTCAAACATAACAGAGAAATATGCCAAGAAAGCTTCAGTCCTACTGCACGAAGCATGCGCTTTTAAAACCCATGCATACTGCAATTTAGAGCAAGATTTATATTTTGTCCATCATTCATTCATGCAGAAAGCACCTGCTAACCCATCGGTACACCAGACAAACAACATAATAATAATAAAAGCTTTAAAAGCATCTACAGTTCCACAAAATGAGATTTTAGCATTGTGATGAAAAACACATATGCAATTAACGTCCATCCTAATAAGAAATTATAAGGAAACTACATATAAAAAATTCCTAATATTATACACCCAAAAATCAAGCTAGCCAACTGAAATAGGATTGTAAAGGCTTTGCTTACCCATGAAATGATCAAAAGCGAGGCGTTGTCGCCAATTTAAATGACTCATTAATGCTAATGCACACTTTATCATATTGATGTCCTGTATCAAGAATCCCATTACACAAATTTTCAAAACTATAACAAAAAATGCATCAAAAGCAAACTTTATACTTTTTTTTGATTTGCGATAACTGATGCACCACATAAACCATTTTAATCAAAGATGTAACAACACAAATTCCCAGCACAAGGATCCTAATTTAGAAACATAAGAAAACCCATATTTTTCAAATGGTATAATATGCATAATATTTCATAAACTAGCTGAAGTAATGATCTTACAAAGCAAAACCACAGATTAAATCCTATCTTTATCAAACATGAGCATGTTGTTAACCTTCTCATTTTTCTTTCATTAGATCCACTTCTGTAGAAATCACACAAAACAATAACAAATCAATAAAAAGTACAGTAAAAGACCTAAATCCAACATAAAAGAAGAACCAATTATAGATTTAATCATGAATGGATATTCTTCTTTTGTTTACCCCCATTAGTTTTAGTTGGATTTGAAGATGGTGGTGGAGTTTTCTACTTCTTCAGTGCCTGAATACAAAGAGAATACACACCATCAATAAAACAAAACTAAGAAAAAGAAACCAATGGATTAAAAGTATGAAAAAATGCACAAACTGATAACGAATCAGAAAAGAGAACTGAGATGAAATCAAGCTTTTAGGTTTACTGAGATCGATTTCTTTTTCTTCTGAAATTTCAATTTGGAGATGGATAAGTTAATCGATTGAACTGAAACGATAAATAAAGATGATACTTGCCTTTCAATTCTGTTTGCTTAGATGAATCTTGGTTTTCAGTTGGTGTTGATAATCATCATCACCTCTTTTTCACCGATTCAGAATAAATCCTCAAGATCTAATGTTGTTATGATAGAGACGAAGAGGACGCAAAACCTAATACTAAAGTTTTGATACAGAAAAAAATGAAGCGAAACAGACAGAGATAAGTGATGGAAGAGGATAGATGCAGATGAGATAAAAGAGATAAGGTTTGATTTCTTTTTCTCTTTCCACATAAAAATCCAGCCCTCACAGTAGTTCTTGAATCTCAGAATTTTTACAAAAATACCCCTCTAAAGAACAATTGTGTGAGAAACAGGTTTTAGTTTTCCATTTTTTTTCCTAGAAAAACTACTGGGAGTCACGGCACCGTACATAACTACAGCCCAACAACAGTAGTTTCTGTAAAACCGAGAAAGTGGTTAAAAACCCATTTTCCACTAGTGTAAGGGAATCAAGTGCGCAATATCCTACTGGGATCAGAGGCGTAGGAGCATAACTTTACCTTGGATCCGTGTGAGATTGATTGGGGTTCAACTTCAGTCCAGACAGAAGTTAATTTGGAGTAGGCTAGTGTCTGTAGCGTCTTAATACATTGTGTCTTCAATCTGGACTAGGTCCCGGGGTTTTTCTGCATTTGCGGTTTCCTCGTTAACAAAATTTCGGGTGTCTGTGTTATTTCAGTTTCCGCAATATATTGTTTTATCTTTATAACTGAAATAATACAGGTTGTGCGTTAGATCATCAATTAGAGTAATTCAACCTTTGATTGTTGATTGTCATTGATTGATCCTCGGATATTGGTCTTTGGTACCATCCGAGTTATTCCTTGTATTTGATTAGAACTCGCAGTTCCTGCTTGAGTAAATAAAATCAAGAGAGAGATATAAACTCGTTGATATACTCTTAATTGATTGAGTCTTGTTGATTCTCTTAAAAGTATATTCGAGTTTGTCCATACAGATTGCTAAGTGAAATATTGGATGGTGTTGTTAGACCCCCGCTTTTTCAATTGGTATCAGAGCAGGCAAACATGTTTAAGACCTTACAAGTCTGTGTTTGTGGAAATCTGAGTCTGTGGACAAAATCTCTTACATGCATACCAAGATTCCTTCTAAAGATTTTAACTATGCCAAATGTCTTGGAAATACCTCAAAGGATCACTCCTTAGCAGATTCTTCCGAATCCCGAGGTAAGAAGGTTGTCCCATCTGGTACTAACATCTCTCTCTCTGTTGAGACATTGGGCACTATGGCAAAAGCTGAAAAGGAGCTCACCAGAATCTCAAAAAACACTGCTGAGATTATTGATTTTCAGGATCATGATCAGTTTATTGATGAATTTGAAAAGTCTCTTGATCGAGAACATGAACTCTACATCATCATTGAGTCTTTCTCTAAGAATATTGAAAAAATTCTCCAAGAAACTACTCAACAGCGTGAAAAGATTAGTGTTCTTGAAGATATTGTTAAGGAAGACTCAATTAAAGAGAAACGTTTGATCGAGACTCATTCATCATATCTTAACAGACTTCTTCTTGAAAAGGAGAAACTAGAAGCATCTCTTACTCTAGCTCATGAACAGTGTAAATCCTTGGAAAAAGAAAACTCTGTCTTAAAGAGAAATTTTTTTGTACATACTAACTTTCATGAGTTACACTACATGACAAAATGTTCTCCAGAAAAAGATTGTGTCAAGAAAAGTTTGCATAATTTACAATCTTCTCACATGGCTATGAAGTTAAAACAAGTGCCAATTGTTGCTTTCCCTCCACGAACCTGTACTTTCTGTGGGAAAAAGAATCACTATGCTATCCATTGTTTTGCCAAAAAAACAAATTTCTAAACTTTATAATTTGCTTCTTTACACTGTCAATGGGATAAATAGCCCGTCGACTACTGCAATGAATCGCATGCCCACAGAAAACCAGATACCTTATAAACGTGATCTCTTTCTTAGAAATCATCACACGAATCATATGTTTTCTAGCAGTATAAATTCTTGTACTGCTGAAAAAAGCATCCCCTGTGCTTATAAGAATGTTTCTGGTAAATCTAAGTCTAGAAAATGGATTCCTCTCTATTCTGATCCTCTTGAACCAATTGCAAGAGGTTCTAGATTTAGTCCTCAGAGAAACCCTTCTGATGGATATGTTAACCACACTGTGTCTTACTCTTATGGGATGAAGGTTAACCAAAGAAATGCGAAGAACACAAAGATAAAACTACCAGATGATATGCACAACTCCTTTCTCGATGATCATAGTGGGATTAATTTCCACTCTACCACCAGATTCCAGGTATTCTTTTCCTTGTTTCTAACTTGAGAGGTACAAGGAAAATTATTGAGAAATACTCAAGTATGTTGTATATTATTTTCTTTCTGTTTTAAGTTTTCTTTGTGTTGACGGTCCATAAACGCCCGCGTCCTCCTCCTGTGAGTTCTTAGGATTTTTAACCTGTGTTTACTAACACATATATATTACTTTGTTGGGTATTCCTTTCCTTAACAAAAATAATATGGAGAACTCTGCAAAATCTCAAGAGATTATGCATCTTGATATGGAGGAAGACACTCAAGGACGTGAGTCAATTCAAGATCCGGTTCTAAAGAAGATGCTTGAAAGAAAGGATCACAACTTCTGGATTGATGACAAGGATTTAACTCGTTTTCAAAACGATTCAAAGGTCGAGTTTGCAAATCTGCAACTGCAAATAAACCAACTCCTAGATGGCCAGGCCAGAATCCTTGCAAATCAGAATATTCTGATACGGAATCAAAAGAAGCTCATCATGGACTGCATCAAAGCTAGACAACTTGCTCGGGTTTTTGATCGCAAAGTTAGTGTTCTATCTCACGAACATGGTGTGTCTACAGTCTAGAGAATAAAGGAAATCAGTGATACCTTCTTTGATGGATTCATTAAAAGATACGAGGTCCTCAATGAACTCTGATTTTTCCTTTAGTTCGCCTAGTAAATCTTCTATATTTCTGTTTTTTTCTAGAAGAATAACTAGAGGTTGGAATAGCCATTATTGTGATTACATATAGCTATGTCCAACGTTTTCATCTTCATGTTTTTAGATTTAGTGGTTTAAGCTCTAAAATTGTTTGGAAGATGATTTTTGCAGTATTAATCTTTATGGTTTTATATATTGCAATATTGTTATGGGATATGTGTGTTTGCGTCCGTGAACTTGATTGTCCCATATCTTGTCAAAAGTAAAGTCATTCATGAATTGATATGCATGTATTGATGAAAGAATGAATGGACTTTTGAAAAACACAAAAGTTAAGCCTATATTGTCAATTATTGATGGAAGATAGGTTAAAATCTTTTGTTTGCAAGGATTATGTCTATTAAATGTCGTTATGCAAATAGTGATGGGAAATAGAATGAATCCTTGTATATTCCACAGTAATTGATCTTCCCTGATCCATATTTTATGTATTATTGTGTGGCTCCTTAATGTGTCTTATGTTGAGCACGAACAACCAAGTTGATTATTTTTATGATTAGCCTTGTTGTTGTTCCGTAAGGTACCTTATGTTGAGCATTTTGAACTAAATTAATCATCTTGTTTGGTTATTTAGTTATGACTCCATAAGTCTTCTTATGTTTGAGCGTTCATGACTGGGTTGATTGTTTAACTTAGTCATTGCTCCATAGACTCTCTTATGTGAGTATGACCAATTAAATTGATTACTTTTGTGGTTAATTTGGTTGTGTATTTCGATTAGATTAATTATGGGTTTACTTGTGATTAATCTAATTGAGCGCCCTTAAGTTTCCATAAGTTTACTTGTGTTGAGCATTTTTGGTTAAATTAATCATGAACTTCTTGTGGTTAATTTAATATTTTGGATCCAAATTCATACTTGTATGTGATTTTTTTGTCCAAAAAAATCCTTCTTTTCTCTTTCGAAATTAAGGTCGCTCTTGTTGTTCCCTTGAGAATGACATTTTATGAGGGAGAGTTCTTTTTGAACTTGCGCTTAATTGCCAAATCTTTGTGGGGAGTGCGACTGTGGAATATTATAGGGGTTATCTTGTATCTTTAAACTCCTTGATGAATGCATTTAACTTCGGCTTTATGATTTCATCTAAATAAGATGATGTGTGTTCTTTCTTTTGGTCATGAATGTCTCTTTAGAAAATTTCATTAGGATCCCGTTCTTGTACCTTTGCCAATTTTATTGACAAAAAGGGGGAGAATTAATATGTAGTTCACATTACAAATACATATGGTTTTCGGATCATTATGTAAGGGGGAGTGGGTTCCATGTGAGATTGAGTATTGACTAAGGGGGAGTGATACATATCGCTATAGTATTGTTGTTGAAGTTGTGATACAACTGAACTTTGACGCTGTGTAATGATACTATGAAACTGTATAACAATGATTGAGAACTATTGTTTTCTTGTTGTTATAGCTATAGATTTTCAACAACGATGATGCTAAACTTACAACCTTTGGGATCATTGGAGTACTTGGAAGTGACGAAGATTTCGAGTAATGTTGAAGATTAGGCATGTAGAATAGGAGATGCAAAAGTCAATTTATTTATTTTTTGTATTCCATATGTATTAATAATTTTGCCATTAAAATTTACAAAGGGGGAGATTGTTAGAGCATTGCTCGGTCGAACTCGCATGCGTTGCTATCTCAAGCATGTTTGTCAATGTTAGTGATCAAAACTATAAGTCTTAATTTCTAGCCTACATAGCTAAAGGTCTCGGACTAGGATAGAAAGTGTAGTTCAGCTCAAGGACTCCATGACAATTATCATACAAGATGAAGGACTACTCAAGGAACTGGTGGATATTCATCGACTAAAAGGTCTGTGGGGACTTGAACTTATATGTCACTCAAAAGTCTATCTATTCTATCTCCTACTCTTGAGACAAAAGTCGTTTTGATATATAGACTTTCATTATGCACATTTTCTATTTCGAGCCGAGTTTATCTCGCCTATCTATTTCTCGAAATATGTGTTGGTAAGTTTCGAATTCATCTTTACCAAGTGACCAAAGTCATGTTATGTTTCAATCACTTTGAAAATTGCTCTAACGAAAAACGGTCTGTGAATAACGGCTATATAACGTTCTCTGAGAATGTTTCAATGATTGAAATGAGAGTTTAGATTACATAACCATTGGTAGGATATAAGCATTGTTGTGGAAACACATATATGCATAAGTCCTTATTCCTTGAACCAAAGTTTGCGAACTTTGTTGATCAAGAGAAATAGAAGTGGCGTGAGCCAAGTCCGTGAACTCAGTCCACGAACTTGCAGAACTTCTCGGCCCTAGATTTTCTGCTGGAATTTGTGTACTCCTTCCATGAGCTTAAGTCCGCGAACCCAGACCGCAAACTTGAGCAGGTTATATCTAAAGTCGGTTGTTCTTGAACTAATGTTTAAATAAACTAAGGAATGCTTTTGCAAACCGTGGCTATAAAGTTCATGAACCGATTCGAGTGAATCAAACCGATTTTGCTTCAATTGTGTCTTGTGTAGTTACATAAGATTTCCTTACAATTGAACAACTCTCTAACTAGATCATTTGAGTCACCTGAACTAGTTATGGTGAAGAAGAATAAGGTTGATATGAGAGTAATCATATGGCTAACCATTTGGTTGACTTGTTGAAACAACAAATGTTAATGTTTGGGTACGGTTCATAAACCCAAAATTGGACATTTCATTTGTGTGTGACAAGCTAAGTTTTTGATCTAACGGTTGAGAAATATTAGCTTGAATCTAATCAGGTTTTCATCTAACGGTGAATATTGAATGCTTTGTTACTAAGCTAATATTGATTGCAAACCCTGATTTGAAAGTGTATATAAGGGAGAACTCTAGCAACTGGGAAACCTAATCCCCACACATTCTGTGTGATACTAGTTGTGCTAAGCTAGAGTCGATTCTCCTTTAACCTTTGGTTTCTTCTTCTAAAGCAGGTTAACGACTTAAAGACTTCATTGGGATTGTGAAGCCAGACTGATACTACTTTTATCGTAGTTGTGTGATCTGATCTCGATGTTTCTATCATACGAGTACAATTGAAATAATTGGCTTGATATTTTATATCTACGATAGGCAAGATACAAAAGTAATCACAAACAAAATTTGTCTCATCGTTTGTGATTCTGCAATATCTTTTTTCGCTGCGTCGATTAAGATTATTGTGAGGTGATTGATAATACTAAGATGTTCTTCGGGAATATAAGTTTGGTATTATTGATTGGTTCCTGTTCACCTTGATTTATCAAAATACGGAACAAAACTCTCAGGTATATTCGTGGGAGACGAATTTATCTATTATCATAGACTTTTCTGTGTGATACAGATTTGTTATTAAAGTCTTCGACTTTGGGTCGTAGCAACTCTTAGTTGTGGGTGAGATCATCTAAGGGAATCAAGTGCGCAGTATCTTGCTGGGATCAGAGGCGTAGGAGCATAACTGTACCTTGGATCAGTGTGAGATTGATTGGGGTTCAACTACAGTCCAGACCGAAGTTAATTTGGAGTAGGCTAGTGTCTGTAGCGGCTTAATACAGTGTGTGTTCAATCTGGACTAGGTCCCGGGGTTTTTCTGCATTTGCGGTTTCCTCGTTAACAAAATTTTGGGTGTCTGTGTTATTTCAGTTTCCGCATTATATTGTTTTATCTTTATAATTGAAATAATACAGGTTGTGCGTTAGATCATGAATTAGAGTAATCCAACCTTTGGTTATTGATTGTCATTGATTGATCCTCGAATATTGGTCTTTGGTACCATCCGAGTTATTCCTTGTATTTGATTAGAACTCGCAGTTCCTGCTTGAGTAAATAAAAACAAGAGAGAGATATAAACTCGTTGATATACTTTTAATTGATTGAGTCTTTTTGATTCTCTTAAAAGTATATTCGAGTTTGTCCATACACATTGCTAAGTGAAATATTTGGGTGGTGGTGTTAGACCCCCGCTTTTTCAGTATCGTTTTGGGTACTAAACTTGTTCTAGAACATAGAACTGTTTTGGTTCACATACCGATTTGATTATTTTAACCCGGTCCCTTACCACAGTTCCACAATTTTTTGTATACTAATATACATACCTATCCGGATCATGAAACAAACAAATTTTCCCATGATGTACATGCGAATATGCACATCACACAAATATGAAAGTCGATATATAGTTACTCCGTTACGTGTACGAATACATGTAATACGGCTTCAGACATATAACCGTTTTATCAGTTTGTAAGATTGATAACACTGTCTTGTATTCCAAATGTAGTAGATCCATATTTCTCTAAATCAATTCGAAACATTATTGAATAACAACAACGTCACTTATCACTATTCCAGGATATTTTCGAATGATGAACTTGAATCATGATTTGGTTCCGAACAATAAATTGTTCTCCACTGAATTTGATCAAGTATGAACAAATTTTTATTAAGCTTATACATTATATTTCGAGAAATTCGTAAACTAAATAATTAGTTATCGACTCGAAATTCTTGTCTAAGTAAGTTAGTATAATTAGTTATGCGACAATCTCTCAAGATAGAAACTGAATATAACTTGAGAAGTAGGTGATTCAGTCTTCACTTACCTTTTATTGATGAAGTTCTCCAAAAACTTCGGTTGATCTTCGCATTCAAACGGTAGAACGCAAATGATGACTGGATCATTTCTCAACTCCACTATCCTAGACTGAGACTTAAGTAATTGTAGACTAGAAAACAAGATATAGTTTTGATAACTAAATTTGACAACAAGCTTGATATAACAACACTTGTGAGTTCGGCCGAGCAATGCTCTAACAGATTCCAGATTCATCCTCTATTGACTTAGTTTTTCTCTGAGAAACATAATTAGGTCCACAACTAAAATAATTCGCTTTGCGGATTCGTGAAGCCAGGTCCTACTATCTCCACCTTGATAGTTCGTGCATCCTAATCTTGTTTTTCTGTTATCGAGATTGAAAAAGCGGGGGTCTAACAACCACTGTAAATCAAACTCCAATATAATTTCTTTTAGGCAATCTGTATGGACAAACTCCAATATAATTTCCAAGAGAATCAACTAGACAGTCAGACTCAATCAATGGAAATATATCCAAGAGTTATATCTCTGTTTCTCAATGTAATCAGCAAATCAAACAGATAAAATCTGTGAGCCTGATTATTATGAGAAACAACTTGAACGGTACCAAAGACCAATGTTCAAGTGTCAATCAATTTATATCAACAACCAAAGGTTGGATTATCTAAATGATTGAACTACGCACAACCTGTGATATTTCAATTATATATAAAATATAATGCAGAAAATAAATAACACAGACACCAGAAATTTTGCTAACGAGGAAACCGCAAATGCAGAAAAACCCCGGGACCTAGTCCAAATTTGAACACCACACTGTATCAAGCCGCTACAGTGTGGTGTTCAAATTTAGTTGAGTCTTAACCAATCTCTTTCTGATTAAGGTACAATTGCGTTCCTTACGCCTCTGAATCCCAGCAGGACTCTACGTACTTGATTCCCTTAGCTGATCTCACACACAACTAAGAGGTTCTACGACCCAAAGTCGGAGACTTAATAAACAAATCTATCTCACACAGAAAAGTCTATTAAATAGATAAATCTGTATCCCATAGAAATACCTATGAATTTTGTTCTGTCTTTTCATAAATCAAGGTGAACATGAACCAATTGATACACCAGACACATATTCCCAAAGAACATCCTAGTAATATCAATCACCTCACAATAATCTTCATCATATGATAGCGAAACAAGATATTGTGGAATCACAAACGATGAGATGAATATGTTTGTGACTACTTTTTATCTTGCCTATCGGAGATTAAATCTCGAGAAAATCTTAGAGAACATAATACTCAATACGATAAAATACAACAAGATCAGAACATGCAACAATAGAGAAAATAGTTGGGTTTGGCTTCACAATCCCAATGAAGTCTTTAAGTCGTTAACCTATAATGGTTTTAGGAAAAACCTAGGTTAAAGGAGAATCGACTCTAGTCGCAACTAGTATCACACAGGAGGTGTGGGGATTATGTTTCCCATTTGCTAGAGTTCTCCCTTAAATAGTCTTCAAATCAGGGTTTGCAATCAATGTTACCTTGGTACAAAGCATTCAATATTCACCGTTAGATGAAAACCTGATTAGACTCAAGCTAATATCTTTCAACCGTTAGATAGAACTTAGGTTGTTACACACAAATGAAAAGTGACTTCATTTAGATATGGGTAACCGCACCTAAATATGTACACCTTGTTGGCTCAACAATAGTTAACCGAAGTTAGCCATACAAACACTTTCATATCAACCTTGTTTATCTTAACACAACTAATTCAAATGACTCAAAAGAAACTAGTTATAGAGTTGTTCAATTGTTTATATTCTCATAGAAGTATACAAGACACAATTGAAGCAAAATCGATTTTGATTCACTCGAATTAATTCATGAACATTATATCCACGGTTTGCAAAAGATTGCATTCCTTATTTTATAAATGTATTACATCATGACAAAACCGATTTTAGAACATAACCTACTCAAGTATGCAAACAGGTACGCATACCTAAGTAGCCGGACTTGGTCTGGGTTTGCCAGTATGCGGACGGGTACGCATACAGTCGTGCTCCATCATACTCAGATGAATTCCTGGACTTGAACTTACACCGGTACGCATAAGGGTATGCATACTAAGTTCCCGGACTTCAACTGACAAACCAGTACGCATACAAGTATGCATACTATGGCTCTCGGACTTGAAATAACTTGCAACAGTTGGCATACAAGTACGCATACTGTACTATATACAATCATGGTTAATTTTTCTAAACTCCAATTTCAATCATTGAAACATTCTTAGAAGACGACAATAGATGTCTCACACAAATTATTAGCTTCAAAGCAATTTTTAAGTAATCGATAAATCAATGCAAAACATTCTGAGTCTACATCAAATGACTGTCTTACACAAATCATGTAAGATGTTACCAGATGATTTTCACATGATCATCTTTTAACTTTCGTCAAGAATATAAGATGAACTTGGTTAAAGCGAAAGCTTACCAACACATATTTCGAGAAATGTAAGCGAGTCAAACTCAGCTTGAAATATCAAATGTGTATAATATGACTTTTGTCTCAAATAGGAGATAGAGTAGATAGACTTTTGAGTGATAGATGAGTTCAAGTCTCCACATACCTTTTTTTTGATGAAGTTCCACAAGCTCCCCTTAGCAGTTCTTCGTCTTCAATCGATGAACGCCGTGGAGTCTAAATCTCAACTACACATTTTATCCTAATCCGAGACTTAGCTATAAGTATATTAGAAATTAGGACCTAAAGTTTTGGCAACTAAACTTGACAAACAAGCTTGAGATAGCAACGCTTGCGAGTTCGACCGAGCAGTGCTCTAACATAGATTTTCGTAATCTCTGTCAGGCAAGATAGATAGTAATCGCAAAGTTCTATTCGTCTCAGACTTTGTGATTCCTCAAGATAGATATATGAAAACTGATCTTAATTAATCTTTTGAAGATTTTTCTTGAGAGGTGGTTAAGAATGTAGAATGCTCTTGGAGAGTCGTAAGTTCCGGATTGTGAGGTTTGCTAGCTTTGTCTATTGAAAACAGATTTCCTCACCTTAATCTTTGATCTAAATGGAAATCAAATAGGCTTATCTGTTAGAGGAAGATTAGTATCAAAAGTCTTCACTTCGGCTGAAGCAACTCTTAGGCTGTAAAGGATGTCAGCTAAGGGAATCAAGTGTGTAGAGCCTGGCGGGATTCAAGAGACGAAAGGAGCGCGACTGTAACCGAATCACTTGGAGGGTGGGTTCTATTTTTACAAGGACCTTAGAACAGTTGGACCAAGTTAACAAGACCAAAAAAACACATATATTCTAATACTAGGACTATACGATAGTTTCTACCTTTCTTAATTCTTGTTTTGTCTTGACCTAGTTGGCAAACTGCTTACCGATTTTTGTCAAATCTACCAAATAACGTCTTTAAAAAAATAAAAAATAAAATAAAATTGTCTTCTAGGATTTTAACACTTCGTCTCATAGTGACTAACTACTTAAATTTTAAAGAGTCAGAATGCTAAAACACTTCATCCCGTGGTCTTTGATCTTAGAAGAATATAATATATAGGATGAACTTTGGTAAGATTAAGGTAAAGCTATATCTCTAGAATGTATAATGTAGAAAAAAGCAACCGCCGTGAGGGATGATTTATGATCAATCCTGTTAAAGGGGCGGCATGTTCCATTGGAGGGGAGGCAATGGTGATAGCAATGTCCCTCTTATTGGTTAGGGGATGTCTTATAGGGGGTGTAAATTGACCAGATTACCCTACTCCTATTTATCCTAATGGAATCAGAAAAATCAAAACAGTTTTTTTGATTTTTTTCATCTTCTCTTCTCTTCTCCTCCTCCATTAAAAATTAGGGGTTTTGTTTATTATGTTTGATTTAAGTTAGTTTTGTATCAAAAATTAGGGGTTTGGATCAAAATTTAAATTGAAATTTCTGTGTTGCATGTGAGTTACGGTTGGTAATAACTCCAATTGGAACCGTAACTATAGATTTGGTTGATGTTACGGTTCATTTAACTCAAATACCAACCGTAAGTTCTTGATTTTGAGATAAAATATTCAGTTACGAATTTTTTTTCCAACCGTAAATTACTTACGGTTGGTCTCGTTACTTAAGTTACGAACCGTAAGTTGTCCTGGATGTTTCATTTTCTTTTTACGTACGGTTTGTAATTGCATCACTGTTACCAACCGTATTTGAGTTACGACTTGTAACTCAAATAACCTTACCAACCGTAGGTTAATTACGGTTGATCTCGATTCATTAGTTACCAACCGTAATTTGTTACGGTTGCTATATGTTGTCATTCCACCAACCGTAACTGGTATTACGATTGGGTTTTCCCCAAATTGAACCAGTTACGGTTGGTATTCAATACTTTTGGAATCGTAACTGAGAGTTACGGTTGGTAACGAGCTAAATTCCAACCGTAAGTTCTTCTGAAATTTTAAAAGTTTCGATTTTTTTTACGTACTTTAGATAATTTTGAGCGAAAAAAATCTAATGGGAACTAATTTAGAGATTCAGCCATCTCAAATTTGTCACTGGAATCACTCATTTTGGTTGAGTGAATCAAAATCTAAGGTTTCACAAAAATGTCTTTTTTCTTCTCCTCACAACTTTTTTTTTCAACTCTAAAAATCTGATTTTAGAGTTATTATAAGTGAAAATTAATTATCAACACTAATCTTGATTATCATCACTAATCTTGATTATTAATAATAAGGGTTAATTGGTCATTTCCATATTTTTTTGATAAGGGATGGCATGAATTACCATGTAATGACCCTTTTTGTCTTATTAGGTTTCCGCCCCTCTAATGGATCATGTCGCCCCTTTAACAGGATTGTTTACGATAGCAAAGCTTTGGTGAGCAGAGATAAGTATCCGACCGGATATTGAATATTCAGTAATATACTTTTTGGGTCCACCTTTTAACTTACTTATTTCTGATTTTAAGGTTTGTTATTTTTATACCTACCTTTAAACTTTTCGGATCTAATCAAAACATAGCCGAAGGCAATAATATCCCGTGTTGATTGGATTTTCCTTGGCCAAAGCTTTGCCAATCTTAGAGGCGTTGGCAAAACCTTGGTTGTCCAAATTACTTGCTTTAAATCATTATCACAACCCTAGCTCTAGGGATGGTCATGGGGCGGGTATGCATATCCCAGTCACTGCACCGTTCATAAAAAAAATACCCATATCCGTCCCGTTATCCACATGAATTGGGACGGGGCGGGTGTCCCATGGATTACCCGTAACACTGAGCTAACACATGAATTTATATATAACCAAAACTTAAATATGATTCAATCAAAAATAATAATGTAAGAAAAACGCCTTCTAAAATCTTAAATTCAGTAATTTATCTTAAAGTGAACAAAAGAACCTGTTAATGACTTATTAATTTTTCTACTTTTTTCTTTTTCATTCTATCTTCGTCCATGTCAACCATTTCATTGTCTGCTTCATTTTCTCTATTTTAACTTTTAGAGAATGTGTCTGATCACAACAAAAGAGTGAAAGTGATGAATGTACAAGAACGATCAAGAATACAATAAAATGAAAGAAAGCTCGACTAAGTGATGGAAGTATAAAAATTCAATACCAATTTTTGCATAAAAGTCTACATCCCTATAATATGAAAGGTACGGGCGGGTATGGGATGGGGACCTTGAATCCCGTCCCCGTACCATACCCGTAGCTTAGGTTTCGAGTATTACCCATACCCGACCCCATTCCCGTATCTTAGGTTTCGAGTATTACCCATACCCGACCCCATCCCCATTTGTGCGGGTAAAACCCTACCCAAATGGAACGGGTATCCACGGGATTGGGTTTGGGTGGGGCAAATGGCCAATCCTACCTAGCTCGCAACTAAAATCACAACTAGGTAACTAAAAATATTACTTTCATGTTAGGTGTGTTTTTAGAAGTGACAACAACACTTGTGCTGGTAAAATTGTATAAGGAATTAATTTTGGACAAAAAGCTTGATATATTAAAACCCATATTTTGATTATGGCATCTCTGACTACATTTCAGATATTTCTCTCATATTTGGAATCTTCCCAAGATTGGATTTTTCATTTTGACAATTTCTCATGGAAGATTGTCAACTCGAGATTTTTGAGAAGGTTTGGTGTTGATGTTCATGCTAATATATTGTGTGATCTTTAATAAGTCAGAATCTTGCTTTCATGTTTTTATACATCACAAAATTGGTTAAAAAGACTAAAATCAATAATTCCTGGGTGAAATGGACAGATAGATTTTGATACTGTTTAAATGGACAAAAATGTAAAAATAGGCAGGATGTAACCAGTTTCATCGTGCCCATTTTCAAATATTTTTTCTTATTTTTAATTTACACAGGATGTATCCAGTTTCATCCTTGCCAGTTTCATCCTTACTATTTTTTTTGGCCATTTTGCCCAAATTAGTTTTTACTCGTCCATTTGAACCGTGATTTAAAAATATTTGGACAAATGACCCATTTTCACGTTTATACATTATGTCTTTACCAAACATATTTGGAAGATGTTTCAAGATAAGTTGCATTGGTTTTTTCCGATGCCCATGGATGTGCCCATTGCATTTCAATCTCGTCATGTCTCGGAAAAATAAGGAAACACCTTCCATGTGGAAACTCATTTATGCTACAATCATTTGAAGTAGTTGGAAAGGGAGCAATGCCAAATTATTTGTTAACAAAGCTAGTAATCAAGTGTCAATTTAAAAAGTGGTTATCTACTTTTCTGTGTATATTTCTATAAACGAGTTTGAGTCTATTAACCATGTGGACACAATGAATAACTGACATAATTTATTTTTTGATCCCCCTATGCTTTTGATAGCTTATGATCCTTAACTTATAATCTTTTATTTTTCTGTTTGAGGTTGGTATAAAACTCTTATACCTTTTCTTTTTCATCAATAAATTCCCGTCTTTGCTGATCAAAAACAAGCATGAGTATAAGAAGTCAAGGCATATACACCTAAGATACACCGGAAAATAATCTCGTAAAACTCTTTCAAGAATATAGCTTAATCTATATCGTGAATGTCATGAATTACTAGACCTGTCATTTTCCAATGAGATTATCCAGGAGATTTTATTCGAATTTTTCCGAGTAGGTGAAATAAAAATTTGTGTGCAAATGATACTATCTAAGTATGCGGAAGATAAAAACTATCATTTATTAGTCTTATTTTCTATTTTATTTGAGCAAGGATTTTTATTTTTCTTGAGTTTTAGTATATTTTCTAATTGGATAAGATGTTGTTTTGTCATTTGTTGATTTCTTTTGACATATTTCTTCACTATTTGGGTGATTTTAACTTCAATTTTTGGGTGATTCTCTTCGCTTGAAAAAACTGATTATTTCTTCACTTTAATGGTGATTCATTCGATTTTGTTGGTTTATTATTTGATATTTAAGAACATCGACGATTCAACATAGCACTACTTTGAGTTCATCTTAAGTACAACGGATTTAGGGCATCTAGGTTTTTCGTTCATATATACAAGATCAAGGGCAAGCGCTCCTTTCTTTTTTGAGCATCTCTTATTGAAGAAGATAAAAATTCAAAATGGTCAAATCTAATTCGAGAATATACCTTATTTTCTCTCTACTTCTCACACAAATATTGGGTACCTTTTCGGTATTTGCTCATTGTCTTCGAGATTTACACATGTTATTGGTATCTTTATTTGTATTTGTCTTTTGATTTCTTGTATTTTGAAGTTCTTTTACTTGTAAATAATCATGTATTTACTTTTTATATTGAATGAAATGTGGTCTAATTGTCCATAAAAAAATTACAGGAAGATATGGGTAAGACTAAAATTGTTGTACATTAACATTGAAATTCTGATATGCAATATTCTTAAGATACACCTAGGTTTTGCTTAGTTTATGTTGGAACCACTTGCAAACTGAATCAAAAGATTACTCTACGGATACTACCAATGGCTAAGCTATAGACAAGAAATAAATTTACACAAATATATTTTTTACAAGTGAAAGTGTTGTTTAGGAGGAGGAAATAAGAGCATTTCCAACGTAGTTTTGGGCATATAAAAAAAAATTAAAGAAACCTATACTTTTTAAGATTCTTTCAAAAAAATAATAATTGTGGTTTATAATTAAAACTTAATTTGATTTAGCCAATTGGATTGGATGGGAGTATCTATTTTTAGATACTCCGATCCAAGCCCACATCTTGTTTTTTGAATTTATAAAACTGTTATTTTTAATCTTCCTAATAAAAAAAAGAAAATTGTATACATATTCATACTTAATCAAGCTCTAATGGTGATGGTTTTTAAGACATAAATTATGTTTAGAATTTATGTGGGTCATATTAATAAACTTTATCGTACTTTAATTTTTTTCATCTTCACCTAGGATACATATCCAAACACGATGCTTTAAGTATCTTTTAGAGGCACACTTGGATATAATTCTCAAACACGTTGTCAATTTCCCTCTCGAGGTATTAGCCCAATATCCCATGAGGGTTGTACCATTTAATGCACATTAAGAGACTGTAAAATTGAGCTTTTGACTAATAATCTTTCTTGATTTACTTTTTTTTTTGAAGTCATAGGTTTGTCTATAATTTTTGAAATCTAAATATTCTAATTTGTATACCAACTCACAAACAAATAGTAGCGGAATCTATTATCTGGTTAGAGGTTTTGATCCGATCTTTAAGTCAAGTTATCTTAGACCATGATAAGAGCATAAAATGTGGTATATTTCCCTGTAAATAAAGGTGAATGAACTATATGAAGCAAATTAAAAATACCTCAAAACTTATTATCCATTGCCGGCATGAGAATGTATCCTGTGGCATGTTTTGTTGTGAAAAAAATATTAAGTGTGTCGTATATTGTATGCTATAATGTCCAGAACACCCCCCCTCCCCGCCACACGCACACACAAAAGAAAAAAAAGGCATGGCTGAACACGTGTCATAACATATATAAATAGCATGTTGTGTCGTCCCAACACGCTTGCACACCTAAGATCTTTGCAGACATATATAATGAGTAATTCAATGAGATTTAATAACTACAGATTTATCAAAATTAATAATAATTTTACATATAACATTATTTGATGCATAATATTTAAAAATAAGCGTGCAACCGATTCTATATGATACCAAATACATTATATCTATTTATCGTCGAATGAGTGTCTTTTATGACAACAATTTATTTTTCAGAAAAGTATGCTATTATACTTACATAAACTTATAGTATGTTTTTTATATCATCAATATTATTTTTCTTGAAAATTTTTCAGTAACTTAGTACACTCAGATGTTTTATGTATTGCTATAGAACTTAGTCAACATATCAATTGGCAAAAATAGAGATATTTATGTGAATATACATAAAAATTATGGTGTGTAATGTCGTGTTTACGGGTGTTGTGACATGCTTTTTTATCATGTTGCATCATGTTACTTAACGTTTTATGTTGTGCTTGTGTCGTGTTCTCTATCAATGTATTTATTAGATTGGCACATCACAACACGTCCATAGTAACGTTAACAATTTTGATGCTTGATAGTTGTTTCGTAACAGAGCTGCAATTGCGTGCATTACTCGTGATGCCCATAGGGGAGACAAATATGTATGGCGGAGATGTTATGTATTATTTTTTTAACCTTCCTATATGAAAGTAGATGGAGGAATGTATCTTCCGGCTTCCTCGGGAGTTTTACATTTCTGAACCAACGGTAGTGTCGTGGTTGTTATCTGCTAGGTCTCGGTTGCGAATATAAGATCATGTTGTCCATTGGGTTTCGTATTTTGCGTGAGGCATAGAGCACCTTTTCAATGGATCCAATATTAGCAGCGATGGTCATGACCGAGCCTATAGAGGACGGTTGTTCAGATACGATGATCTTATGGAAGACTATTTCACATACTTTTAACCACAAAATGATAGACCTATATACCATAATGATTATTTCGTGTATTTTACGTGCAATACTACAATTTCACGTTTTCATGCGTCACACATGCTAGATCTAGCTTTTCAAAATTACGTCAAGTTATATCAAGTCATGATATGTTTTGGCATCCTACTTGTATGCTTACCGGAACCTAGTTTTCAGCAACTGTTTTTATAGTGAGACTGAAGAGAGTTTTTTTTTTTTTTTTGCACAAATAGTGAGACAAAACAGTTGGTTGTTCATTTTTTGTTGGAAGAACTTTTTTCTTTTTTGCTAAGAACTTAGTTACGTAATTATAACATTTCTTATGGGATCTGTAGGTGATTCTTCATAGTAGTGTATCTTAATTAGAGATTTCACAGACCAAGTAGTCTTTGAGGATCCTATTATTGATGTTTTTCACATGAAAGCATAACAAAGTATAAACGAAGTAGTGAGAGAGAAGAGCATGAAAGTAGAATAAATATCTATTCATTTGGGTTCGACCCTTAGCTTGGAGTATAATCTTATTTATAGATATATATCATGGGGATATATCATATATATCACATGATTTGGTGTTATTTAAGAGCACATAAATGAAGTTACATACATGTAAGATTATTTTAACAATGGAATCGCATCTAACACCTTAAACATGCCCATGAGATTTTAAACATAAATATCGACAATAATATCTAATGTGTGTACGCGTAGCATTGGGATCAATTATGTAGCCGCTAAAAACCAAACTAGTGAATCTAGCAAGGGTTGTGGTGCGCTCAAGAAAATCCATTTGTATAAGATAAATAAATGTCAGTTAAGAAAAATGCGTGCTAAAATTGTAAAAATGTTGATAATGTAAAAGTGTTGATAATGTAAATGGCGCAAGTGATTTAACGTGGTCCAGAGAAGCCTATATCCATGGGGATAATGAGTTTGAGATCTTACTATTGATTGTTAAGGTTACAATGAGATCTTGGCACAAGTAAAGGGAAACACTCAGTGTTACAATGTTTCTCTCTCTTTTCCAAGCCCTCGTCTCCTTAAAATGTCCAACCCCTTCTCTAAAGTCGTCATGCGCTCTTATAATATTCCAGATTGGATACCAGGTGTTGTTAGTCATAGTTTTACAATCTCGCTTGGTGTCATTTGCTTCACCAGGAGCCTCCCACGTGGACGACATGGTTATGTGGAGGTTGGTGGAGGCATTAAATGATGAGTAGATATGTTTGCATGCATGTAATGGTTCTTTCCAGCTGTCCAGTCACATCAACGCGTCATGGTCTCAACCTAGATGTTCGTGCAATACTGCCTCGAGATTAAATAAGTTAGAATCGGTACTGCTTTGGTGGTTGTAAGGGTTTATACTGCTACCGGTTTGAGATCTTGTCACATGTATGATATATATTTTGCAAGTTACAATTTGTTCAACTACTTAACTATTTAATGGATATGTCAAATTAACATTTGTTAAGGAATTTTTATCAAAGGTTTGGATCAATTCTTTATTTTAGGCAGTCATAACGAACTAATCATTCAAGTGTTGTCCGCTAGTTAAGATTCTCTTTCCCTTTCATGCGATAAGAGAAATACTCAAAACCTAGCCGCCGCCGGAGCAAATCTAAGCCAATCTTTTTTCTAAAATATATCATCTACTTTCTCACAGTCGCATCTCCTTTCTGATTCAAGTGGTTAAGTGTTGTTGGTTTCTAAATCTAGGCTCTCTTTAATTTGTTTCTCTACTGAGGTATAGATTTGTTTTTGCTTTTCTTTTAATCTCAGTAATAGAATTTGGTTTCCATTCCGTAAAATGTTTTTTGTTTTGGGTATTGATTTTATGTATTTTGTTTGAGTTTTTTTTGCATCTGGCTCTTAATGTTTTTGATGAAGTTCATCATGAACAATGGCATCGCCAAGATCTCAAGACCAGCAGCAGCAAGAACAAGTTTTCCAAGTTCTCAAAAGACACTAGCAGCAACCATAACACCAAATTGACTTACAACAACTAGTTCCAGAAGACCGATTCTGATGAAGATACAGACAGATTCTGACCGATTTCGATTCATAGTAGCAGATTTAGGTTATCATTGTTACTGTAACTTTGAATGAGCTCTTGACCAAAGGTTGGATCTATGGATTCTTTTGCACCTATATGTCATAAGTTTTCCTTTGTTTTGGAAAAAAATCCTTGACAAATAGTTGGGTCTTTTGATTCTAACATCTCTACAGTATGTAGACTTGTTCTATGGTTTGGGGGTTATATTTGGAATCATGTCCTGTAACTATGGTGTTTTTGATTCTATAAAATCTTTATGATTCGAACGATTATTGTAAACTCCCTTGTCAATCATGTAGTTGATCTCGATTTTGAATCGGAATATTATTATCAATATATGTGAGGCTTGCCTCTTTTTCGAAAAAAATAAAATAACGAACTAATATTTTTTTATAAACATTATTATTGAATAACGATTATTACATGAATCTAAGTTGGAAGCCTAACAAGTTAAGATCCAACGACGTACTACTACATTAGTTGAACAGGTTGCCGTGCTAGCCTACCAGCGAGTCTCATGCATGAGGAACCAGCCAAGGGAGCCGAAGCGGATAGGGGGTTGTTTATGTCAGCAAGGGGGACAAGCTAACTCTACCTTCCATGTTAAATTCTCTAATATTATGCCATCGAGGATTCGAACCTGGGGCCTCCTGGAGCGCCTCAGGAACCAGCCAAGGGAGCCGAAGCGGAGCGAGCCTCATGAGAAACCAGCCAAAGGAGCCGAAACGGATAGGGGACTGATTTGTCGCAAGGGGGGCAAACTGACTCTACCTTCCAATTTAAATACTGCAATATTATGCCATCGGAGATTCGAACCTGGGACCTCTTGGAACCCCTCAACTTTTGAGAAACGTAAATGACCAGCTGAGCTAACTATCCGTTTTTAATTAATAGTGGGGTGGTTTAATCATTACACGGTACGTAACTACGTATTAATGAAGGTCACGCATGTTTCCGTACACAAGTGTCATCGACTTATATATACGTGTCCTTTGCTGTATATTGTATATGCTCAGCGACACCTTTTTTTTCTTCCAGCAGCTTACTGAGCTCAAAGATCCGTGACAATATTTTGTTTGTTATGATATAAATTAATCATCATTGTATTAACATCATTGTTATTATTACTACCTCGAACTTAAAATATGCTCTAATTATAGTATTTATTAATAAGCAGTCAAATTGACGTAGAAGATCACTAACTAGCTAGATTGTTATATGAGACGATCGAGCAGTGTTTTCTGATATAATGTCATGACCTAAAAACAAGATCCATATTACTTTTCTTATCTCATCAAATGTCACCCCATTAATGTCCTTTTCCTAAATATTCCATTGGGTTAATTCTTGTATTATAATTTTCTTAATTTTGCTTCTCATCAGCTCTAATTAATTTCTTATGTTCTATAACTGGATGCTCTTGTTTTATCATATAACTAGTTAAAGTGGGTGATGATCGTATTGTGTTGAATCAGATAAGAAAGGTTGGTGGTGGCACCATGTACCCAACTATTATCTATTATTTATTTATTTATTTCCTCAAATTCTTTTCTGATAGGAACCCAACTATTTATATATAATTATTATATTTTTGCAAGAGTAGTTTCTATATTGATTTGTGAAGACACGTGTGCAGTGTACATGTTTGAATTTGATTCTTTAGCAAAACCAAAAATGATAGCAACGATATTTTTGCATAAAATAAAATTTAATATTTTTATTTGTACTCATTACATATGTAATTCAAAGAGTTTTCTAAATATGTTAATTTTACAAAAATCCGATATGTATTTTGAAAGATATCAAGTTTTTAAGAATTTTGATATATTTTTGAAACAATAGCATTTTTGTGAATATGTAAATATCGACTTAACATCTTACCCTTAAATATATGTGAAGAGAGGTAGTTGATATTAGGGGTCAGATTTGTAATATCAAGATTACACCAAGCTATTTTGTCCTTTTGTGATCAACTTTTCTTTATATTAGTAAGATTAATACAGATAAAAACGAAATCGTGGCAATTATATCCTCTCAAACTGATTCGTTTTGGGTTGCTCCACGTAGGAATTGGATTAATATAAATATCAATGGGGCTTGGAATCTAAATTCACACGAAGGAGGAGTGAGGTTAGGGTCGTCAATGGGTGCCCAATTACCCGAACCTGGACCGGAACCGGGTGTTATGGGTCCGATTCCGGATCCTAATATTGGACATAGTAGTAATTTTACTAACCGACGGGTAGACCCGGTTAAGAATTGATTTTTATTTTGATGGTTTGAAATAATTGTCTTGGCTACATCCTTAACTTCTTATAAGGAGTTATTTCTGCCAGTTACGGAGTTTGAACCCCTGCCTTCATAGTGGGAGGGATCTTGCCAACCATCAGACCACTTGATGGTTGGAAAAGAACCGATTTATATCGGGTTCTACTGGGGTATGCGGCCAGTATCCGCGGGTATCGAGTACCCGGAATAAATATATACATCCTACATTTTGAAACATTGAAACCTTGCCCTTTTAGTGTCATTTTCTCTCAATTTAGTCTAGAATATTATAATTTGATTTAATGAATTACGTAATTTTATATCTCAACAGGCCACCTCCTATTTGGGTTGATTCCGTTGTGGATCCTTGCATGGAGATATTATACTTATAATCATACAAACAAGCATCCACCGATTATGTCTAGGAAAAACAATGGATAACCCAATTATTTATGAGGGAATGAGTACAGTTGCCAAGTTAATGGAAGAACATGCTGACCTTTCTGATCCAGGTAATTACAAGCTCTTATAATTCATCAAAAAAGTTGCATCTTACATTAAAAGGAATGAATCAATGGAGTTAGTGGGTAAGTTGTTTATTGAGGAAGGATTTTACAAACAAAAAATAAGGCATGATCAAGTTAAGAGAAGTCTTAAACAAAAGTGGAATCTGGAATGCAAGATAGAGGTAGGAGAAGCAAAGACCAAGAATCTATTTTTCATTTCTTTTGAAGACCCAGAAGAGTTTGCGAAGGTGGTAATGTCGAATGTCTCAGTGGAAGGTAAAATCTTATCTTTTAGAGAGAAGATAGATCAAGTTAGATATTCGGATCTTAATTTTGATAAATATGTCTTCTGGACTACTTTTAAATTCACTAGCTTTATTGCTGATATAATTTATATGGCAAGAAAAGTGGCAAAGCATATTGGTGAGATTTTGATGATGATTGGACCACATGATGGTGAATACAAAGTTTTAGTGATAGTGAACTTAACTAAACCTTTGGTTAAAAAGGTGGACATGATTTTAGAAGATTTGGGTACAAGGAAAAAGCAGATAGAAATTGATTACATAGGTCTACCTGGCATGGTTTGTACTAGATGCATGTGGGTAGCACACCCTCCAGGTTATGATTGTAAAAAGGTTAAAACTGCTGATTTGCTTGTGATTCCAGAGGTTGTAGGAACTAGACAAGAGGCTAAGGGTTATTTGGAACTGAAAAAGAACAAGGCAAGAAGTTGGAAAAAAACTGATCAAACATCTGTTGAATATACAAGTTTGATTGACAAAGAAGCAGTTAATAGAAGCAATGGAAAAAATACAAAGAATGGATATTGATTGGAGGTGTCCCAACCCAGATGTTAAAGCAAAATCTATCACCATTAGGGATACTGAAGTTCCTAAAAATAAAAAGAATGAAACCAAAGGAAAAGAACAAGATGTTGCTGAGGAGAAAAATGAGGAAGAAATTGAAGAAAAAAAAGAAAAGGGAGAAGGAACAGTATTTCCAGGATTTTATTGAAGGAAAACTATACTTGCAGGGGTATGCTTCGTTGCTTGCAGAATATAAAGATTTGGGTAAAGGGACAACAGATATAGTTTCAAATGCATTGGCTACCATTCAGGAAAGTACTTCTTCAATCCAGCCAACACCAATAATTTCAGTAGAAGCAGTACTTGAGGAGGAAGTCATGGTTTCGGGCAAAGTGGAAGAGCTAAAGATTGGAGAGGGGAATTCGAGTACCAAAAGCTCTAATTTGGTCAGTATTTTAAAACCTTACCTTAATTTTCAACATTTTCCTGCTTTTAGTTTTTGGATTAGGGATGCACATTTTTACGTGTCGTTTATAGGTGGTGTTATAAACATCTTTTTGCTGCTTCTTAGAAATATGATCATCTTATCTTGGAATGCTCGGGGCTGTAATAACCCAAAGACGATTGAGCATCTAAATTTTTTATTAGAAAAGCATAAGACATATTTAGTTTTCTTGTCTGAAACTAAAATGTCATTGGAAAAATGGAAAATACTGCTAGAAAACTAAAATTCAATGATTGGATAGTTATCCCTTCTATTGGAAAATCGGGTGGACAGATTGTGGCTTGGTTTAGTAATTTGCAAGTTCAATTGGTGGAGGTCAAGTTTAATATCATCACCGTGTCTTTTAAGTACAGAGGTATCAGCTGTTATACTTCATGTATGTATGGGGCTCTAAACTCTCATGGTAAAACTAGTCAGTGGGATTATTTACAGAGTTTGGGGGAAGGTTTTGTGACCCTTGGATGATTGTGGGTGATCTGAATGTTGTACTAGATCAGTCTGAAAAGGAAGGTGGTAATGCTTCCAATTTTAGTGTTGCTTCTGTCATTCAAAGGGTTATCCAGCAAGTAGGACTTATTGATTTAAAATTTATATGGGAACCTTTCACTTGGTCGAATCAGAGGGAAGGAATTGAAAATATAAGAGAAAGGATAGACAGAAGTCTAGTTAACGTTAATTGGTTTAAATGCTTTCCTGAAGTTGTTGTTCACCACTTAACTAGAACTGCATCTGATCATAACCCTTACTTATTGTTTTTGATCTTATCAAATTCAAACAGATTAGACCATATAAATTTTTTAGGGGTTGGATGAAACATAAAGAATATAAGATGTTTTTTGAGAATGTCTGAAAGTATCATAAATTACAGTCCAATAATAATTTACATCAGTTACTTCAGGATCTGACTTTTGATTTCAAGGATTGGAATAAAAATGTTTTTAAAAACATTTTTAAGAATAAAGAGAGAATCTTGAATCAGATTGAAAAGGAAAATAGAAAACCGTCTCATCTGTTCTCTAGAAATAATATAAAAAAGTTGGAAGATGAGTTAGACACTTGGTCAAAAATAGAGAACATTTACTGGTTAAAGAATAGTAGAGACAAGTTTTTTAAAGAACATGATAAATGCACGAAATATTTCCATGTTCTTGCTTCCAATAAAAAAAGACATAATGCCATTCACGCCCTAAGAGATGGTTCTGGTCTATGGATTGATGATAAGGATCAGTTAGATTTACTTTTGAAAAATCATTTTATGGGTATCAGTACAACTGTGGTTACTAATATTTATCCTATCTTTGATCAAGTTATTCCTAAAGTTATTACTGAGGATGAAAATGTTGACCTGATTAGAGTGCCGGATAAGGATGAAATTAGAAGTTCTTTTTTCCATGAATCCTTGGGGTTCACCGGGACCAGATGGTTATCCACCGGGTTTTTTTCAATCTCATTGGGGTTTAGTTGAACATTATGTAGTGAATTTAGTTACCAATTTCTTTGAAACTGGAAAGCTGCCAGATTCACTCAATGATAATTACATCTCTTTAATCCCGAAGATTGAGAATCCTATTAGGCCAGTAGACTTTAGACCGATAAGTTTGAACAATGCTCTTTATAAACTTATATCAAAAATACTGGCTATGAGGTTGAAAACTGTATTAGATAAAATTATAGCTCCAAATCAGTCAGCTTTTATACCAAAAAGACCGATTATGGATAATATAGTAATAGCGCATGAAATGCTTCATACCATGCACACTAGTAAATCTAAGAAAGGTGTTTTAGATTTAAAGCTGGATTTATCAAAAGCCTTTGATAAAATTGAATGAAATTTCATTGTGAAGATTTTCAAGAATTTTGGTTTCTCAGATAAATAGTGCAGTCTGATCTATGAATGCATTTCAACTGTTAAATCCACTATTCTTTTAAATGGAATTCCTGGAATTTCTTTTCATCCTTCTAGGGGTCTCCGGCAGGGAGATCCATTATCTCTTTATAACAGTCTTGGAAGGATTGTCTAGATTGTTCTATCAAGCGGAACAAAATAAAACTTTCTCTGGAATGCAGATTAACAAGAATTGTCCTGTTATATTGCATCTTTTATTCGCTAACGATTGTTTTATCTTTTGTAGAGATGATATTGCAGAAGTAAGTCAATTAATGAATATCTTAGATATATTTACTAATTCTTCTGGGCAGAGCATAAATTATCACAAATCGGGAGTTTTCTTTAGTAAAAAAGTTCATAATAAACACATAAAAATTCTGGATAGAATGTTAAAGGTCCAAAGAATATCTAAGGATGAAAAGTATTTGGGTACTCCATTATTTTTCAACAGGCAAAGGGCATTAAATTTTGAATCTCTTCTAGAAAGGGCTTACAGATCATTACATGTATGGAAAGCGAAGCTGTTATCTCAAGCTGGTAGGACAATGTTGATTAACTCAACTTTGTCTGCATACCCTTCTTATCAGATGCAATGTTTTGAATTTCCTGCTTCAGTTCTCGATAAATTTGACAAAATCCAAAGGGATTTCTGGTGGAATAAAAACAACCCGAAAAAGGCTTATTACCCTAAAGCCCGGTGTAAGGTTTGTATTCCGAAATCTTGTGGAGGATTGGGTATTCGTAATCCTCATAGAATGAATATATCTTTGCTGAGCAAGTTAGCTTGGAGGTTACTGAATAACCCAAATGATTTGTGGGTTAGATTGCCGAGAGGAAAATATTTTCCAAGGAAGTATCCTTTCCACAAATCTAGTTATTATAATCCCTTTTGGATATGGACAAGTATTAGAAAGGGCTTAGAAATTATTAAGGAAAACAACATTTGGGAGGTAGGAAATGGTAGACATATTCAAATCTGTAAGGATAATTGGATACCGGATGTTGGTGTTTTAAATAATTGGAAACATCAAGATTTAGTTTATGTGTCAGATCTTATGGATGTGGATGGGAAGTGGAATTCTAGTTTGATCGATTCAGTCTTCTCAAATGATATAACATGTAAAATTAAAGCTGTTTTCATAAATAACCAGGTTCAAGATAGACTAAGATGGCTAGGGAATAATAATGGTGAATTTTCAACAAAATCAGCTTATAGAATTCTATTTAGGGAGCATCATAGTAATAGGGATAGAATCTGGAATGATATATGGAAGTTGAAAACAATTCCTAGGATTAATCTGTTTATTTGGAAGATGACGGCTGATGTTTTACCATTGAGAGAAAAAATAAATGCATCTCTGAAGTACACAGATCCTTGGTGTTCTCTTTGCAATGACAGCAAGGAGGAAACCTCTGCACATTTTTTTATTTCTTGTTCTTTTATTAGAGATGATTGGTTTGGTCTTGGTTATCAATTACCAAATTATGATGGCAATTTCATAGATTGGGTGAGAAGTTGGTTCTCATTGGATTTGAGGGAATGGAAGGAAGTCTTTAGCATTATTTGCTGGAAAATTTGGTCTCATAGGAATGGAGTTACTTTTAAAAATGTTAAACCAAGTCCTATTGACTGTATTAAGGACTGTCATAAGTTTTTGCAGGACTGGAAGTCTCATTCTGAAGGAATAGTTACTAAGAAAATTCCAGGAAATTATAACAACCAACATCATGATGAGAGCCAGGAATTGCTTAAGAATGATGTCTTCTATGTTGATGCTTCATATGATAAACTAAATGGTTCTTATGGTGTAGGGATAGTCTATTGGGTGAATAACAGAATTGCTGACATTAATTTTTTTTCCAGGATTCACAACAGGGCCAACAACAGCAGAAACAATAGCTTTATAAGGATCTATAAACTGGGCGAAGGAGCTAAACTTAGTAAATATCAGTATCAGAGCTGATTGTAAGGACGCAGTAAATTCTTTAAACAATAGGGCATCGTCGTGTGATTGGAGATCTAAAGGAATTCTGAAGAATGTTCTATCTTTTTGGGATCATTTTGGCACTGTAAATATTAACTATGTACATAGAAACTATAACGGGGAGGCGGATAAACTAGCAAAATGGATTCGGGAAAAAAGAAAATCTTATGTTCAGTGTGACTCAGCTAGTGTTAATCTAAAGAACAAAGTCCTTACTAGTATTGTAAATCGGACAATGTTTTGTTGTACAGTAAGTTAGTGTTTCCAATAAAATTTCAGTTTATTAAAAAAACACAGAGCATTCATTTCATTTAGGCTTATTAATATTAAGATTGTTGCAGTAAAAAAAAAGTATATGCATGTTTGCAAATAGGATCCAATACGAAACCACCATATCCTGAACTAATACCAGATGCAAATTTTATTATAATTTTAGTTATACATATTGAATATATAATTTCGAGAGAATTATTTTGCATCGTTGTTGAAAGCTGTATCAAACTCGAATTTTAAAGCTTCTGGTCCCATTAGAAAATATTTATAGCAGTAGACAAATGTTATAGTACAAATTTTAGAATAACACGAAATTTGTTATCCCTTTTCAAAGAAAATATAGACCAGTAAGGAATTAGACCTTTGTCCCTTAGATTTCCTAAATTGCATAAGTACAAAAAAAAAAAAAAAA